>NC_056744.1:867754713-867762213 GCF_019279795.1 Protopterus annectens
ATTTCATTCCATTTTACAAAAGGGAATACATTTACATTTGTACAATACTGTCAGGGGGCTTTTTAGTGCTTATTTACAAAAAAAAAAAGGTTGTTGTAGGGGCTCGAACCCTGCCTGCCTACTCTTAGGGCAGCTACTCTACCGCTAAGCTATTATTTCTTGGCTTACTTTGCATATTTAGTTCTTATATCCTTTTCCACTGACTGCTAACTGTGATTGCGCTAGTAGCACACCCGCGCACACAGTAGCAAACATTTACGGGGTTTAACAAAAAAAAAAGGTTTTAATTTACTTTTATGACATCTCTTCACTTTATACACTGATGGCCAGTCGGGGCATGTGTTGTATAGTGTGTTTATTCACATTTTCATGGCCTTTCTCGTGGCTGTTTACTTTCAGCCATTCTAGTCTTCCGGGGGCGTGTCCACTTGCAGAGCTTAGCCTACAGACACGCCCCCTACTCTCTTACACGGACCGTGTAAGAGTTACTAGTGTGATTCAGCATGCCTCATGCACCTCATGCATATGCATGACATGCTGACATCACACAGTTTAACTGCAGCCTCCGTGTAAGAGTTATAACTCTTACACGGAGGCTTCCTGAATCTGGCCCTTTATCTTCATCTTCCATTATACTATGATCTTTATTAATAGTAGCCAAGGCAGAGTTTCAATCAGGTTCAGACTGACATACCTTCTGGCTCTAATAATTTCAAAATGTACACTTTAAGCATAAAAAGACATAAGCTTATCAGAATTACTATTGTGGCTATAAGTATGGAAAAACTTTGAATCCCTCCTCCCCATCCAAAGAACGGGTTGGTTAACCATGCCCATTGGGAACTATCAACTTCTTTGGCAAGTGAATATTCAGCAACCTTTTCAATTACTACTAGATGACTATGGATGGCACCAGTATTTTTGAGACTAAACGAACAGGACTCCTTTTAGATGAGTGTGCATCTACTTCCTTTAGAAGTAAGGGTGATGTCAAGTGCCATGCTGTTCTGTAACACCATGCTGTGCATTGCTGTCATTTCTTGGATTAGTAAATTCTGAGGATTAAAAGTGCAATTACTTAAACTCTCCAGGAGCTTAGATAATTTCCTAAGTTCCTAGATAGATTTCACCACCTCATAAGCAGGTATAATACTTGCCCAAGAAATGACCCTATCACCAAGATCCATGTGAGCAAGCACAGTTTGTTGTATAGTATTATAAAATACACAGGAGGCATCTATTTTACCACCTGGTTGTGAAGGACTTTGGTGTCTCTCCTGTGATGAGCATTATTAATCTTGCCTTCCTGTAAAGCAGCTGTATGTCTAATAGCTGGAATAATACAACCAATATAACAATAACAACCGGCCCAGTCTGTAGTAACAGGAATAAGTTTGATTTCTACAAATGTAATAATATTCATGTTATGCTGCCCTTCCCTGCCCTCTAGCGCTATCATAAATATTCCAAGTAATAGTGCAAGTACTAATTCTGACGAAAAGTGTTCCATTTTTACAATAAACAAATCATTTAGCAGTCATTGCTAGTTGAAGAGGCATTACAGTAAAGGAGGTAGAAACATTTTTATTCTTCTGATTTTTAGCAAGAAAAATAAAGCAAAATATGGTGTGAAGCTCAGAATCAGTCACTAGTATAGGAATCAATGGAATGTCCCCCATCATGTGCAGAAGAAATATGCGCAAAAAAAAAAAAAATTTGGTAATGTTGAGGGTCCTTTTCATCTGAGGCTAAGTGGGTCTCTTCAGGAATAGACTTTAATGTATTCCTAGTTCCCTGGTTACAAGTCATATTGTTCTGACTGTCCTGGTTATTGTGTTGCATGCCAAACAACATTGTGTTATTTCTGTAAAGGAGAACGCAGGGATTTACAATAGGAAAGTGTGGCCTCATCAATATTTTGTAATCCTAAATTCTCAGGGAGGAGGGATACCTGGCAATGTCAGTCATCTGTCCATGCAGATTTCATGAGGAGACAATTTTCTAGGAGCATTAACTGCACTTCTAATACTGAATAAAACTAATGTCAATGCTTCTGGTCACTTAAGACCACTTTCTTCACATACTTTAGCTAGTCTAAGCTTAATAGTTTAATTTCTCTCTACTATCCCAGAAGCCTGAAAATTTAGTTTAACATAGAAAGCCTTGCAAATATGCTTTATTATTTGACTATTAAAATGAGATCCCTGAACTAGTAAAATGAGATCTCTGATCTGACTGAATACTGCTGGGGACACCAAACCTGGGAATCAGTTCATTTAATAACGTTCTGACTACCATGTGTGCATCATTATTCACATATAGATAAGCTTCTAACCATCCAGAAAATATGGTAATCACTGCCAAAATAAAACAAAATGAAATGTCTGTACTTGAGGAAGCTCAATAAAGTCCCAAAGGGCGTTTGCATTGACTGAACAGGTACAGGTACTGATTTAGACTCATTATATTATAACAAATTACACAAGTACTTACAAAATGTTGAGTGACTTTTGAGAGACGAGGTGTATACCAAACAGTGGAAATCTGCTTCATTAATGCATTTTTGCCCAAATGATAAGGTAAGTGATAAGTTTTAACCAGCTGATTCAGAAATTTTAATGAGCTACTAGTCGACTATCTGGATGGTGCCACAAAAGGTCCAGAGAGCAACTACAGCTATTGATAATCCATTTTTTTTCTTTCAGTCTTCTATCTGATCTCAAATAGACAGAGAAGGTGTTATTTTCATTCAATTGCTGCAAAAACTTTAGCCTGAACAAGATAAGCCAAAGTGCCAGTCTTGCTGCCATATCAGCAAAAGTGTTCCCCTTGGTAACAAAAGAACTACCAGCTATATGTGCACATATTTCATGATAGCTGTCTGCCTTGGTAATAATAATACTTCTGACAGTTCAGTAACAAAAAGAGCATTGTTAATAACTGTCCCTGCTGATGTTAAATAACCCATTTCACTCCAAAGTGTGCCAAAATTGTGCACAATTTCATAGGCATAATGAGAATCAGTACATATGGCTACTGACATATCTTTACCAATTTTATATGCTTCAGTTAGAGCTACTAATTCAGCTATTTGAGCAGATACATTTACATGTAATTGTCCAGTTAATAAAATGTTATCTTGCATGCAAACAGAAAAGGCTGCTGTGGGTTCACCATCATGTCTTTGAACACAGGAAGCAAATATGAAAAGGATTATATTTAGATTCAGCAAAGGAATGTCTTTTAAATCTATTATAGGATGAAGCATAGTGTTAATATCAACTACACAGTCATGGAGTTCTCCTTCATCTGCCGTAGGGATTAAAGAAGCTAGGTATCTGTAAAGGTGGGTTATTAAGTAAAGACAATTCATATTTAAATAATCAAGCTGCAGATAGATAGTTTTTAGTAACAGGACTTCTACAAAATGTGGGACTGCTACGTAAGTCTCTGCATGACAGTTAGTGCAGCCACCATGTCTACAATGTACGCCATTATGGCCACCACCCTATGGCATTGGGGGAGGGCTGTAGCTACAGGATCAAGATTTGTACTGAAATAAGCAATAGGTCTAAAACCATCATTTCTGTGTTGTGCTAATACTCTGAATGCTACTTCATTTCTTTCACTGCAGAACAGAAAACTTAGAATAATCTGGTAATTCAAGTGCAGGAGGGTTTAAAATCAAGGTTTTCGGTTGTACAAACACTTGTTCATGATAATCTTGCCAGGGTAAAGATTGATGGATATCCTTCTTTAATAATTCTAACAAAGGTCTTACCACTTCTGCATAATTCGAAATGTATTGCCGACAGTCTTCTATCAAACCCAAAAAGCTTGCAGGTGTTTCATTGTAGTAGGGTATGGTGCAGTTTAGATTGCAGTAATTCAGGCAGGCAGAATCTGCCTAGCACCTTCCAAAATAAGATGCCCCAAGTATTGAACCAGCAACTTCCAAAACTGCAATTTGTTTTTGCTAACCTGAAATCCTAATTCTGCTAACTGAACCAAAAGATTAACAGTATCTTGTTTCTAATCATGTACAGTTTTTGAAGGTAAAAGCAAATCATTTACATTTCAAATCAAAGTAGACTCACAAGGAAATTTTATCCTATCTAATTGTTTCTTCTTTCTCTATTGAAAAGAGTGGAATATTCTACACACCCTTGCAATAACTTAGTCCAGCTGTATTGCTAACCTTTATAAGTGAAAGCAAGTGGGTATTGTCTATCTGGATGTATAATGATAGAAAAAAAGGCAAATTAAATATCTATATTAGACAATTATACCTTATTATAACAACAGAAATTCATTTTTCTTCTTCTATTGACAAAGGATACTGAACTACAATAGGCAGGTGTTCACAAGGTTTTAGTGTCATACAGGCAGGTTCTGCATCCTGCATGAGCCCTACCTCATTATCATGGATAGTCCAGAGCTGTACAGAAATTACATGCAATTTCTCTGTATAAGCATTTTTTACTATCTGTTCTGTTGTTATAAAAGCAAAAAGGACATCTTCATTTGAACAAATGTATTAGAATATAACCCGAAAGATTAATTAGGAGTGTCTCAAAATTCACCATCAGGTTGTGCAATAAACAGTGTATCTAAGTTTACATAATAAATCTCTACCTATAGATTTGAAGGGGGTAAAATTCCTACAATAGAAGCATGTTGCTCTTTTAGTGAACCAATTTGAATAGGGACAGGTTTAGTTTCTGTATAATGTCTAGGAACTCTGGACACACCCACACCATGAATGGCGTGTTTAGAAAGTAAAAGGTGTTTGGCATTTGCCGAAGTAATCATAGATCTAATAGCTCCCATGTCTACAAGAAATGGGACAGATGCATTTTGCATTGTAACCTTGGCAAAGGGACCATCTTGATCAATCAGTACCAAGACAAATAACTGTATCTTCAGCTCATGGCTGTCCTGATGAATTTGCTGTCACACCAGTGGCTGCCAAGCAGTGCTCAATTCAGAAGGGTTTCTATCAAGTTGCTGTGGTGTTTGAATGTTTGGAGAAGTTACTTGCTGTCCAGCTACAGTAATTGAAATGTATTTCACAGTACCCTGTTTAAATACAATTAAAACAAGCATTTAATTGTGGTGTACCTTGCAGTGCCTGTGATGAAACAGGGGGAATAATACTTTTGCTCATACTGTCCTGGGGGTTGCTGAATGAATTGGGCTCTATCTCTTCACCCACAATTTCTTTTTCCCCTTCCTCTCCCCTGGGAGTTAGTATCAAATTGCTGGAGTTGAATATCTACTAACTTTTATTTTTGTTCCTTTTTTTCCCTAAGGATATTGTCTGCTACATATAGCCTTAGCCAGTTCAAACAAACCTTTTTGATCTGTTCTTGTACAGGTGGCAACAAGCCCCCTACAAAAGCTGCTGACAATCCACTGGCTGCCACATTCTCTGTAGGCTCTGGATATCCAGAGAAGGCTTCAACTGGATCTGTCATGCATTGCAAATATGCATCAGTAGATTCATTCTCCCTCTGTACAATACCTTTTTCTTGCCCAGTTATGGGCAGGAAGACATGCTGCGCTAATGTCTTTCAAGAGGTTATTTCTAGCAGCTAGAAACCCATCATCTGTGTGTTTCAGAATGTTATCACATATGTTAGGTTTTCCCATATTTTCCTAAAAATATCAGGATGTGTGGAGACTTTTATTATTTCTCTCAGGTCTTTGATGGTAGGGTTTTGCAATTGTACATGTCCTTCTAAGATTTTTCCATATTTTGCTTTGTGTGTTCAGACAGGAAGGAAAGACTCTTAAAATGGTTTGAAAATCCAGGGCAGTCTATGTCCATACCACTGTTATAGCAGGTTCAGCCTCACTGTCTATAGCTGCTTTGGGTGTGAGACTTCTCTCAATGGATGAATCATAGTGGAAGGTGTATCGGTGGAAGAGTCAGAATCTGTCTCGTCTCCTAAGGGTTGGCTTGCAGGTGGCCACTGTTATTCCTCCCAGTCAGTAACAATTGGTAATTGAGTAATAATGCATTTAATTTTACCCAAAGTGCTAGTTTTTGCTGTCTGACTTTTGTCAGGAAATCTTTTGAATTTCTCCCTGTATCTATGTTTATAATATATTCCCCCTTTATTAGCTATATGTATTAATATTTGGTCTGAGGGTATTACACATTGATGATGAATAAATCTAGTGTTATAACCTGACCCAAAGGGGATACTTGAAGTGTTGGAAGTAACTTGGGCTGTGTCTTGAAAAATTGTAGTTGTTTCTGCAAAACCCACCTCCACTTACCCTCTCAGAGAAGGAGAACTGTCAGCTTCCTGAGCTATGAATGGGGGGGGGGGTGCAGAAGTTAAGGGAGGTCAGTCACCATGTGATGATTCAGGTTGTACGAATGATAACATTTGTAACTGTATTAAAGGATACATGCCTCAGGAATGGAACTTTTTAGCTGCACATTTTTGTAAAGTGTCAGTTGCTCTATTAGCTATCTGCAGCTGTGACTTTAACCTAGCAGAGTTATATTTTAAGCTTCTAAATACAGATTCCTTTTCCTTAGTTTTAGATGCTTCTTGCCAGTCATTAAAAGCAGACAAACAAGAGGCTGGTACCCCGTTACCCTTTTGTTTCAATTAATTTTGTAGATTTTCTAAAATTTTCTTATCAAAAGTACATTTTTCTTAAACCACTATCATTTCTTGTAAGCTCATACCATGTTACCAAATACTTACAGCTGTCTCTACCATAAATATTAAACATATACCTGCCTCAAGTCCTTGGCTCCTGCTGTTTAAAATCACTTCTACTGGTGCCCATTCTAAAACCCACTCTCATACCAAAGGGATAGAGCTGCAACTATAATTAGGGTCACTCACATTTAAAATTAAACAGTCCACTGTTCCTTTTTCTTTATAGGCTCATAGGTTCATAGGTAGGTACTAGGCTATTGGCCCTAGGGCCTATATAAGCCTAGCCAAAGGTACCCTGGCTTTCGCAACCCAAGAAAATTATTTTCCTGTGCCACTGTCGAGCAGAGCCACAGAAGTGATCCCCGGGGTGAATTTCCTATCTCCCATCCAATCATCAAGATTTTTCTTGAAGAGTGCTAATGAGGAGCTTTGTTTGATATAGATAGGTAGTTTGTTCCAGAGTATGGGAAGTCTCTGGGACAGGAATCTATCCCTCCAGCATGTTTTGTTTATTGTGGTGATGAGGTTTAGGTCCCTAGAGCGTGTAGCTCATAGGGATTGGGATTTCTTTAAGTGGAGCATGTCTAAAAGCTCTGGGTTTGACATAGCTTTGTGTGTTAGGCAGAGATCGCCTCTGAGTAAGCGATATGCAACGGAGTAAAGCTGCAGTTTTTTGAGACGGTCTGCATAGGGCATCTCTTTGAGGCCTGTAATCCTCTTTGTGAGGTATTTCTGTGGCCTTTCCAGTTGTTGTAGATGTCTTGTGAGGTACATACCAAAAGGGGCATTGTACTTTATAATGGGTCTAATGAGTGAC
>NC_056744.1:867767213-867822213 GCF_019279795.1 Protopterus annectens
AGAAACCAATTAAAGTCATATATAGTTATTTATCCCCCTCTATGAATCATGTTGCGCACGAGGCCTACTTGACCTAACTAGAGTCAATCCAAATATTGCCAAACACTCTGGTCATGGGAGATTTCAATTATCCTACCATCAACTGGGAAACCTACTGTAGCCCTAACTCACTCACATGCACAAATTACTTAATTTTGTTAACTCAAATGCCCTGGAATAAATAGTTCAAACACCAACAAGAGGAACAAACATATCAGATCTAGCCCTCACTAACATGACAGACAGATGCAACACTGCAACTGTTGGACCCTCATTAGTCATATCTGACCACAAGTCAGTTGCCCTTGAGCTGGCACTAACAACAGAACTCACAAAGTGCAAAGTCAAGCTAAAAACTTCACCAAGGCAAACTATACCCTTCTAGGGGAAAGTACAAATGCATTCTATGTCCCACCTGAGCTAGAAATGGTAACTACACCAAAGCTTACACTGAAGCCCTGTACAATCACTTGTATAAGTATATAGACTCAGCTGTTCCAGAAAGAATCAAAGTCAGAGCCCCGAATAAAAACAAGTCACCATGATGGACATCCATAATCAACAAACTTTACAACAAATGCAAAAAGCTGCTGTCTAAGAAAACTAAGACGAGGCCCCAACAGTGGAAAAGCACTCTTCTCAGCCTCAGTAGGCAAATTGATAACATATAAATCCTCTAAGGGTAACTTTGAGGAAAAACCTAGCAATCACATACAAGGATAACCATAATGCCTTTTACAGCTACATAAATAGCCTGAAAGATAGGACCCACGCATGTGCCGAACTAGTGACTAACAGTATCACACACACTGATCCCGCAGAGATAGCAAACCTGCTAGTAGACAGATTTGGTGAAAATTTAACTCCCCTATCCCATCCATACTTATCACAAACCTTAACTTGTCCCCCACCCTACATATCAGAAAAGCAGATAAATCAAGCCTTGTCTAAGGCAAAAAACACAGCCTTTATTGGACCAAATGGCATCCCAGGCTGTCTTCTAAACAAATAAACATGAACTATCATCACTATAATGTGCCCTAGTCAGTCATAGCCTATCCACAGGCTTTGTTGCTGCAGAGTGGAGAACAGCCAAAAACAAATGGATACCAAACAGAGAGAGACGCTTAATTTATTTCACACAAGATAAAGCTTTCAGGAAACTCTCTTATACTGATGAAGGGAGTTTCCTGAAAGATTTACCTTGTGTGAAATAAATTAAGCGTCTCTCTTTGTTTGGTGTCTATTTATTTTTGACTCTTCTTAAGTATCTGACATAGTTAACTACAGTTAATTTGTTTCTCTAACTGAGTAGAGAACAGCAACAGTTATTACCATCCAGAAAGGTGGCTTAGAAACAGACACGGGGAATTATAGACCTATAAGTCTGACCAGCCTCATCTGTAAGGCCATGGAACGTATAATTATAGACCTCATAAATGAAGACATAGGCAACCTTCAAACCCTGGCTCCGACCCAATCCGTCTTTGTCAAGGGCAGATCCTGCCTGTTAAACCTAGTGGATTTCTTTGAAAATGTGACCAGGGCCATTGACGAGGGCACATTTGTGCACACAGCATACCTTGACTTGGCAAAGGCCTTTGACACAATCCCACATTCAGACATCACCGATAACCTTAGCAAACTGAATGTAAACCCCTTTATTGTAAGCTGGGTTGCCAACTGGCTCACAAACTGTTCACACACTGTCAATGTGGGTGACTCAACATCAAGCAGCAGACATGTCACCAGTAGGGTGCTACAAGGATCAGTGCTGGGCCCCCCACTGTTTAGTATATACTTCTTAAAAGTTCAGGCCAAAACTAAGGTTACGGTCTCAAACTGAATACAAAGAAATGTATCATCATCCCCTTCAGTAAAAACAATGTCCCTTCACACTATCAAATTAACAACAGTACCCTATGTACCAACAAAGTAGTAAGGGATTTGGAATGAAAAGTAGACTGCAACCTTAACTTTGACAACCATGTGTCTACTGTAGTAAGGAAGGCCTTCAATGTAGCTCACTTGATTAGCAAAGGCACCGCCTTTAGAGAAAAGGAGGTTTTACCCCCTCTATACTTGCCACTAACCAGGGCCATAATTGAGTATAAGACCCCTTTTGGCATGTACCGTACAAAGCACCTGAAGCAATTGGAAAGACCTCGGAGGTTTCTAACAAAACTGATCAAACGACTGACTAAAGTCCCTGTCACTATACTCTATATCGTATACACTTCTTAGGGGAAACTTATGCCTGGCTTACACAGCAATCTCTGACCCAAACCTAATGAATCTGCTGCACATCCATAAATTAAACTGGTCTGGAAGCTACCCATTCCAGGAACCTAAATATGCCCTGCATCTTTAATTGGACATGCTGGAAGGACAAATTTGCCTCCCAGCAACTGCTGCATCTTTGGAATAGGCTGCCAATCCACATGAAGCAGAGCACCTCTATGACACTGTTCGAAAGGAACCTGGACGAGTGGATGGGGTGCCATAAATTCTTACCAGGGATAGCTCCCACAACCCTCCTGGCCATGGGCATTCATTACTAAATACAATCCTTGGCAGAGACTAGAGTATCTATGGTAATACATTGAGATGAAATGGTTAGCCTTGAAATGACCTCCTGGATGATAGCCTAATAACCTCCTATAATCCCACAATCCTATATGAGTTCACAAGAAAGCAGCAAACCAGGAAGTTAGTTCATCACGTCAGGGATCATTGGGATAAAGGCCCTAGATGTTTTGAGTGAAAGAAGCCAGTCAGGGTCAACCTGTGTGATGTATGTTGTGGAATTACATGCTTAGAGAGCTAGAAGTAAAGCCTGGAAGAGTCCTGAAGCCTTGGAATTTTGCTTAATGAATCCTTGATGGGCTGTGTAGACTGTGATTTTTGAATAAATACAAACTAAGTTGCAATGTATTTTGTCTGGATCTGCAAAAGTGGACTTTGGTTTTCTTTTGAATTTTAAAAATACACCTATACTTTTTATGTAAGTTCAACCTCCGGTGTCTCTTTGGACGTACATTGATGGTATGTGCATAAGCAGGTGGTTAGTGACTTGACACTTTTCAGATCTTGCATTACAAATGCTACTAAATGCAAATTATATTGATTTACTAATTCCTTACAACACTGTCGACATTGTGTTCTGGAGTGATTTACAGGTGACTGCAACCGTGTAGAAATTATCGCACAAGAATGACAAATCACAAGTGAGGACTGACTAAAAGATATTGTAACTACAGCAACAGCTAGTAATGCTGGGCAATGTAACTACCAAACCTAGGACTGTGTCAGATATGGCACAAATATAAATATTGGTAAAGACATGACCATGCATATATTCTGTCTACAGCATGGATACAAAAGTGTCTATTAAGATTTCTCACTTGTGTTCTGCAAAACTGGATGTGTGATATTTATAGTAAGGTATGCTGTTATAACAAAGCTGAAAATAAGATATAGCTGACTTCTTATCATTTCTCTATTAGATGTTGTTCCTAGTGATGCTAAACTGATTTTTCTGAAGGTAGCATATTATTTCTAGTTTTTTTTTTTTACTCTTCATACTGTATGCATTTTGACAGTAAGCTCTTTAAACAAGAAATATATTTTGCATAGAACATTTTTCCTTGGCATATAATGGTAACTTCTAAGTCCAACTGAAACAAAGTTGTATTTGTTAGCAGCAGTTTCAAAGAGCATGTTTAAGGTGAAGCCTGTCTATCCTGAATATTTTGTAGACTAATTTATCAAATTTGGATATGCCGTGAGAAAATAGTAGTTAATTAAAGAAATGATTACTGTTGAGGATCCTTTAGCTGTATGTTCTACATCAAGTTGTACTGCTACTACTTACAATGTTCTTAATCATTAAAGCATTGCTAGAAAAACTACTAGATGTAATTTTAGCTAACAAAGCAGTTTATAGGCAGAGAATGCCAGGTCCTTCTGATCATTCTGATGGAAAGGTATTTTGTAAGTTCTTGACTTTTTTGTTAGTGAAGAACATTAATTTATCCAGTTGCTTAAACTTCTGTAGAAGGAACAAAGAACTTTGGTTGAGATAGTCATATATTCAATAAAAAATGTTTAATCTATGTATTTATTTTTTATTTAACATTATAAAGCTAAGGCCTCAACAAAGTTCACTGCTGACTGGTGAAGCTGAGAATGATTGTACTATAATGAACAATCTCAAGAGTTACAGGATAGTGGATTTAGGCTCTGAAATCATGCTTACCTAGTAATGTGCATGCCACTGAGAAGCCTCAACGCAAGTTACACAGCTTGGAGGAGACATTTTGTGCCAGACTCAGTCACCAGTAAAATTAAACATAATCTCTGGCACAGTGAAGGCCACACTGCTCCTTAATGGTGAAGTTAAGAAATGCTGCAGGGTCTCTCTTTTCCTGTTTGCTGATGTTCTTCAATCTTTGTTTGTCATTATGAGTCACTGCTGACACCAGTCCCTCACAGCTTCTAACGCTGTCCATCTGTGGGGCCCATCACCCCTAGCAAAGAAGTTGACTCCATGACTGATGTGCTTGAAACAGGAGGCTGTACTCCTCCATCTGATGCTACCTTACTGAAGTACATGACTGCTGTGAGGCATGGTTTAGGACCTTCTTCTCACCTTCTGGCATCGAATGATGATGTCTCCCACTGCCGCCCACATGCCTTTCCTGTTTCTGTAAAAAGCTTCAGACCTCATTGAGTCTTATGTATTGCTTGTTCATACCAGCACATTAATCTTGGCTCTCTCACAAAGAAAAGTGAGCAGACATACTTTCTTCAGTGTTCACTTCTTTTCCCCTTTGCCTAGTTCTACATTTATCCAAAGTGCTCACTGTACTTGGGTTATAATGTCTTCATCAGGGCTTTATCTCTGTACACTAGCAGAGTGGCCTATATCAGTTGACTTCATCAGCAACATGAAGTGGGATAGCATGATTACCATATAGGGCACAGTTTTAGTAAGTTAGCCACTGAGATCACTATTCATAGACTTTAAAACTAGCAGTCACTCACTTCTTGGCTTCCATAGTACCAGAAGCCAACATTAAATGCTGCAGCTGCTTAATTTCACCAATCCTGAGGGATCATTCCAATTCCTGGTAAGGTAGATTTTATAGGAATCCACCTTCTAATGTATCAAGTAGATTTCTAAGATAAGCAGAAGGAGAAATTTGCCTATTCACCATCATTAATGGAATAGACTGGTCCTTTATGTTTGATGTCCAATACACTGATTCATAGCCATGCTTCCCATAATCCATGAAGAGAAATAGATCATTTCAAGGAAAAGGAGATATGGAGATGGGGCACAGTTTGGCTTAATCTCAAACTAAAATGTGTGCTTAAACTGGTAGACTTCCTTCTGTCTGCCTGGAAAGCAAGCAACTTGAAAAACATAGAGAAGTATTCCTTCACCAAATAATTTGTACAAAATGGCAGCATGACAGCTTGATCTGTGTGTGTGTGTGTGTGTGTGTGTGTGTGTGTGTGTGTGTGTGTGTGTGTGTGTGTGTGTGTGTGTGTGTGTGTGTGTGTGTGTGTGTGTGTGTTGTGTGTGTGTGTGTGTGTGTGTGTGTGTGTGTGTGCACACATGCGGGTGTCAGAGTGATTCCTTCTGTGAGAGTGTGTGTGAGTGTGTAGAGGCTTGCACGTGCATGAGTATATGTGTGTACATGTGTGTGTTTGTGTGTCTGTATATGTTTCAAGCATGAATGTAGGAGGTACTTGTGCTTTTGCGATGAACTGGCTAGTAGGGAAAGCATTAGTGTAGTCATATCTGTGAGCATGGTGTTCAACTATGAGATATGACAATTAGCTGCTAATAAGATATTCCTTTGTGCAGCTTTACCTTGTCTATGAAACAGAGATTTTTGTCGTCGTGTTAACTGACTAGCCCATGACAGCAAATTAGAGGTTGATGTGAGAATATCTTTGAATCCCAGGGAGCATGCTCATGAAAAAGTGTTTCAAAATTCAAACTGCTGATTGGTTCACTAACTGACTTAAAAAGCAGCAAGTAAAAAGATTACACAGGAAAACGTCATAGGCAAAAACATCAAGGAGCCCATCGCAAACCACTTATGCTGGACTGATGAGCTCATAAAAAGGGCAAAACATAAAATGTCTACAGCTAATGTGGTTTGGTTTTATCAGTCTGGATGCCTTAATAAAGATTTATAAAAAATAAAAGGCCAGTGGCATTCAGAAGCCATGTAGTTGAAATACATATGGACCGATTTACATATTTCCCATATGCCACTGTCAAAGGAGGTCTATGGTACTATACACAGTAAAGTTTCTGGTTTGCCCAGGAATTTTCCTTGCTTTTGTTAAAAGTTTGGGTTGCCTTTTGGTTTTGAATGTATCTGATGAAGTCAACTGTAAGGAAGACTAGTCTCTGTGCTTGGCTTACATTTATTATTTACTTTTAATAAACTGTCAGATCTGAGCCACTTTTTTACCATTTCTTTTTCAAGGGATGAGCATGAGGCAGGTCTTCAAACACTATCCAGTTACCTAGAACTGAAGCTGAGCTTCTGGATCAGACAAGCTGGAACAGCGAGCAATAGTTTCCAAAGATCTATTACAATGGGAAACATTTTGCTCACATTTTAAACCTATCTTAAACACAAATTGTATTTATAATGTTTCTTTAACACAAGTTACCTTACTCTCCTTTTTTTACACAGATGTCCTGGAGTTTACAATATTTCTTTAGTAGAAGTTAATTGACTCATCTTTCTTTAACACAAACAATACTCATGTTTACAATATTTATATGACACGAGTTATGGTACTCTGCATATGGAAGGACATAGTGGCTGCATAACTGTCCTTGAAATGGCTGGTGCTGATCATACTTTCAATACAAGCCTGTCTCTTTACTGCCTAGTATATAGTGCTGGGCCCTGCTCTAGCACCCTGATTCCACAGGTCTTCAGATGACTAGCAAAAAAAACAAAAAAAAAGAAAGAAACAAAGAAAGAAAGAAAGAAAAAAAGAAAGAAAGAAAAAGAAAACTGTACAATCCAAGAATTATAGTTCCCAACTGACTGACATCTCCTGATTGCACCCCCTAGCATCTTATACTAAAGTGGCTTCCCCCTTCGCCCCACCCTGGCTACACTTATGCCGTTTACAACCTTATCAGATATAAATGAAAAGCTGGTGATAATCCAGACATAAGACTATCTTTGATAAATATGACCTGATAAATATGACCTGATATGTGACTGGTACAACTGACATACATATGGTAGGAAAATCATGACTACAGTTTGTCTCTGGACTTACTCCTTGCTTTGCCCATGGGCAATGAGACTCCTTGTGGAATCTCTTATCACTGATCTGAGAAAGACTTTAGATAATGTTATCATTTTTATTAGATAACACCCTTAAGGGCAATGGATTTACCATTTGGCCAATCAACTGCTTCACAGAATTTATCTGAGTGTTATTTCAAAGTGAACGCTATGCATCACTTTTCCTTGTCTTTACCTACCCATTCTGATGACCCACAAGGCTTAGGTCATAGGTCCCTTGCCATCGCCTTTGTTCTTTAATAACAAGACAGCCGACTTACTGTCCATCCCACAAAGTTCTCTGTATGCTTATTAATCTTTTTTTTTGGTATTTGGCTGCCTCACTTAACAGCATCAACAATGCCTTAGAAATGACCTTTCACCTCATACTACTCTGCTAATTCAAATGCAACTTGTAGTCAGTGTTGTCAAAACTATAACATGATATTCAGCACACCTCCAATGCTTAATAGAGTTATCAGGTGGAAAATACCATACATTGTAGTAACACCATTTGAAAAAGTATAGTCATTTAGGTATTTAGAAGCCTGGCTGGATCCTTTTTTCTATATGAATCTATATGTCAAGAGCTTAGAAAGAAAATCTTTAAGCAGCCTTAGGTATGCCTAAAATACACAAGTTACCCATGCCTAGATGATGGGGAGCTATAACAAAAATTCTGCACTTTCTGAAGTTAGAATGTGGCACTCCTATTCTGGCAGTATCCTATCAACAGAATCTGGACAAAATGCTTACTGTTCTACATAGGATCAGCTGACTCATGTTACAGACTCCACCCAGTCAGAAATGCCTGTCACCGTAATGCATGCCTGCAGTCTGCATGTTAAGGCGAGGTCAGCCATAGTAATCTGCAACTGAATATATAACTTTAATTTTCTTCATCACTGCTCTCCCATTAACAATGATGCTATCAAAAACAACAGTGTTAATCATGAACTAGTTCCCATTGGGCAACTCATTTTATTAAGTCCATCTTTGATGGGGTGAAATAGTCTTCTTTACAATATCCAGCCATATTTATCAATTATTTATTTTTCTTTGTATACTGGTAAAGTCCAACTGGGCAGAGCCCATTTTTAGTGGAGGACAAAGAAGAAAAGTTATATCATGGTACATTTATATTAACAAGGGAATTTCAGAGACCTACTGTTATCCCTGCTCAGAAGTGATGGCAATTTACTGGATACAACAAAACTGCTAAACTTTTCTTAGATACCTTCTCTTAAAAAATGTACTTCTTCCTTCTGTACACTACTTTCTTAACAAGCTTCATGTGAATAACATTATCATATTCTTCTGATCTTTTTCACTTTTTCTGTTACAACTTGTGAGGAGGCAACATCATCATGTCATAGTGTGTGATGTGTACATCCATCTATATATCTGTATCTAGATCTAACATATATATATATATATATATATATATATATATATATATATATATATATATATATATATATATATAAAATATATGGGTATATATATATATATATATATATATATATATATATATATATATATATAAAATATATCGGTATGTATGTATAGATATATATATATATATATATATATATATATATATATATATATATATTTACTATCATAATGTTGAATGTCAATCTTTTTTAATTAATTAATCAACTTATTTCATTGAATTTGGTAATGTACTCAGGAAACGCTGAAAATGAATACCACGATGGTTGACATTCAAATACATTCAAAACCTCTGAAATTAATTGAAAATGTATCCCACAATGTTATGTACTGCTGCAGTGATAGAATGCATTTATTTATTTATTTTTTAAATCAAAATGATTTACAATGATATTCCGTGTTTACTTTTATGCTTTTGCAGGGGTTTGCAAGCTCCCTGAACCCCTTGTATATTATATATACAAACTCCAAGATTGCACTACAGTGAGGAAAAGTGTACATTTCCTGATCCACACTGTACTATGATCTCCAATCATAAGCTTGATGGCATATCAGAGAATAAAAACTCACTTTCGCTAAATTAATTTCAAACACTTTCAGTATGGCATTACAAAACTTTAAAAACACGCATGCAACCAAACCATATTCATCTAAGTGCAATTCTACATTACGATAGTAAACATATATATATATATATATATATATATATATATATATATATATATAAAGTCCCAAAAATAAATTCTAGCACTCAGAATAATGATTCCAATATCCGATGTTGAAAAATACCCAATACTATTAAAGTACTCAGAATAATGATTCCAATATCCGATGTTGAAAAATACTCAATACTATTAAAGTACTTTTGCATTTCTTAAGTGCTCTTTGGGTCGTTTTTCAACATCTGATATCGGAATCATTATTCTGAGTGCTGGTATTTCTTTTTGGGACTTTGTATTTTATTCCGTGAACCATTTTGGCGACGTGCACTTGTTTTCTTTGGTGTGCCTATATATATATATATATATATATATATATATATATATATATATATATATATATATATATACTCACTACTAAATACGAACGCCTGAAATCCCGACGCTTAAAACATCGAGACCACATGCCGAAACCCCACAATACCGAATATGTAAAACCGCAAAATTAAAAATCGCGAAAGTTACACAACCAAACAGCACACACACGCACACATACACACACACCTTCCCCCCCACAACCAAACAATGCATTCTACATCCCCCACACCCCCTACTTTATTATTCTAACTCAGAGATCACACAAACAGACAGGTAGATCCATATATATATATATATATATATATATATATATATATATATATATATATATATATATAATGTATTTATTAATTTTTCTCTCTTTGTCTCTCTCTCTAGTTTTCTCTCTCTATATAGATGGATAGATAGATAGATAGATAGATAGATAGATAGATAGATAGATAGATAGATAGGTGTAGATTAAACATTTGCATATATGTATATCTAACTATCTGTCAATACATTATGAGTTCCATACCATTGGTCAAGTATGTGTTTGGTTCACAGCTATTTCATCGACTGTTTATGATCCAATAAGCAGGTGATCAATAGGTATCCAAGATCAAACAGTTCCCAGGTTTGGTCTTAGCAAGTGTTTCTGTAATTTCAGAGTTAGTATATATAATTAGCAGGAGGGTGGGAGTACAAGGGGCTTGCCCCCGTACCCAGCAAAGCCAATGTTTATTAATTTGTTTTTTTGTTTATTTTGCATGTGCCAAGGCTGTTTCTTGACACATGTGTAGTTGCTTGTTGCTGTATGCAGTTTAGATATAAAGACATTCCCTGGGATTTAATAAACGTCATGCAGGCACTGTGTAGAGCCTAGCTCTAATGTATCTGTGTGCCCGGCCACTGTTCCCCCTCAGCAGTGTGCCATGCATATTAATGATGGCATGCAGTTGAGGGACAGCATGGAACAGGGATATTGAATCAGTGTAGGGAGATGTGTAGAGGCTACCCAGGGTCATGGATGCCTGGTCAGATGTTATGTACAGGGTGAGGCTCCCTGTAATGCACCCCACCACTGTTGAAATGTTGTGAATTGTGTTAAATATGTAACATACAAGTTATATGGTTTAATTTATTTAATTTTTTTTATTTGTCTGCATGTTTGCATAGCATGGTTTGGAGTGCAGCAATTTCAAGCCGTGGTCACTTAAAGACATCTGACAACTGCTACACATGTAAAAATAGAAACCAGATGTAATCAGTTATCATAATTAATTACTTTGTTTTTCCATTGTAAATTTTTTTTTTGCAATTGTCATTTGAGTGGCAAAGCACAGAGCACTGCAGAGCTGAGTATCACTTATACATACATAGCTGACACCTGCCAGACATCTAAAAATAGAAACTGGATATAATTAATTATTTGTGTATAGGTTTGTTTACTCGTGTTTGTGCAGTGTGCCGCAGTGCTCATCAAAGCTAATAGGTACTCTTGTAGTATATGTGAAGGTGCACTAGCTTTCATAATATATAAGTAGCTGAATGGGTAGAGTGTAGTAGGTTTTGGGTTTGAGTCCATAGGAGACAGAACGTGTTTGTAATTTAATGTGCAGTTTTTGTTTAATGTAATAAAATTGGGTAATATGGCACTGCTGCACTCTGCTAACCTATGCTCAACCATCCTAAGCACTGCATAAACAAACTAATGGCTACCAATGTTTCTGCAGTACTAAGCTTTGCTAAAGCCACAGTTGTGCGAGTTTTTGGGCTGCTCAGCTCAGCTTAACTGGATTGCATGCTACTAAGTGATGTGGTGCTTTTTTTGAATGTTGATCAATGAAGTGTAAGTGCAGGAAAATAACCTATATTAAGCGCAATAGGTAGGAATTCTGCACTCTTCATTGGGGTTCAATTGACTGTTGATCTGGCAGGTGGTGCTCATGAAGGTACATGCTTTTGGATGCAGAAGTGGAGTATTCAGGAGTCCAGGGTCATGGTTGGGCTCCTGGTTAAAAAAAAAACATAAACCTAGGGTGCTCCATGGCAGTTTCCAGGGCTTGGAGTATAAGGTGGAGGCCTGGTACCATTCGGCCAGGGAACTCACTAGTGTTACTGGTATCCCCCGCACAGGTGAGCAGTGTCATCACCATTACGGTGAACTGAAGAGGAGAAAGAGGGGAACCGTGGACACCTGGGTGCAAGAAGCTACAGCAGGGAATGCCCCACAAATATGTAAGTAATTTTTCCTCTGTTTTACTAATATGCAAGCTGAATGTTTGCAAAACTGGTATACATAATGGTACACTTCTCTCCCAACAGCTGTAGCTGAGAGGGCTCGCAGTGTCGATTCCCATGCCATGTGTCAGGGTGCACTGTGAGTGTGGTAAGTACAGTTGTATTATGCTAACTGCAGTGCAGTAAGCAAGGAAGAGTAAAGCATTTACTGCAATAAAGTATACACAAGAAAAACTGTAGTGCAAGAAATGGGCATGTACAACTTAAGTGCAATAAATGGGCAATTAGAGCTGTATTGCAATAAATGAGCAATAACAACTGTTGTGCAATAAACAATAAACAATACTGATAATAGTAAGCAAAATGGGGTATAGCAGGATTATGCTGTCATAACAATTGCAGTACAGTTGTATGCATTGCTTTTATATGGTAAGGCTGTTGCAGTCAAGTGTAATACTGTAATAGCTGTAGAATGCAAAACTAATAGCCTGCAAATTGTATTGTTTAACTCACAATACTGTCCAAGGCTGCCTCCAGGCCAGTATCAGTCACATAATACTCATTGTTCCTCCTACTTCAGGTAATAAAGGTATATGGGTGAGGTAGCCCACTCCATGGGCAGATATTGTGTGTGGACTTCACAGATATTTCAAAGCAATGCAAATAAAAAGTGTTCACCTGCATTGCTGATTCTAAACTAAATCTGTACTGATGTATGCAGTACAGCTGTATTCCATGCATATGTGTTCTACAGTCACTGTAGTAAATTATAACACTGTAATAGTTCTAGAATGCAAGAAGAATGTCCTATAAATTGTATTGCTTAGCTCATAGTATGGTTCCAGGTTATCTCTAGGCCAGTATCAGTCACTCAGTAGTAAGCAGTAACTTAGTAGTTTAGTCTGTTAAATGCCTTATATATACAGTTCATTTTTCCACACACAGGCCTGAGTTCAAATCCGGTGGTGTGTAGCACTAAATTTTCAGTATCAGTCACATAATGCTCGTATTTCTCTCTCCCCAGGAATAAAAGGTATATGAGTGAGGTAGCCCATATTATGAGCAGATATTGTGTTTAGATTCAACAGAATTTTAAAATCAATAGCAAGAAAGTGTTTGCCATCATTGTTAATACATAAATAAATCTATTTATTTGAGTACAGTTGCATTCCTTGCATGTCTATACTAAGTTGCTGCAGTCAATTATTACATTATTTAAAGATGTCCTTCATAGTCACAGCTATTGGGTTTTATCCCCATGCCTCTCAACTAAGTGCTGACAGCTGTCTAGTTTATGTACTGTACACAAAGATGCCTCTCAAGTGTCAAAGTTTCTCGTAATGTAATTAAAACTGCCTAATCTGTCTGTCACAGGATTAAAAGAGAAAGACTACCTGGAATGCAATGTACTACCAAATCTGCTTACAGAACATCGTGGTGGTTACATAAGTCCACGTTAAGTGAAACTGTTCACTGAAGTTGTGTACCTGCATTTGTCATTGCTTGACCCATACTGACCCATGCTAACAGCATGAGAGGTATGTATGTGCTACATCAGCTTTAGGAGAATTCTAGTCACTGTACCAAAATTGAGACGACACACATATGGAGTATTTATTATCACTGTTTTCAGGGATATGCAATGCCACTAATGGAATTTTTTTTCTCTCTCTCTCCTCCTCTTATCTTCTTTTATAGGTTCATAGGTTCATAGGTTCATACTAGGCTATCTGCCCTAGGGCATTTATAAGCCTAGCCAGAGTTGTGTGGCTTTCACCACCCCTTAGGTTGAAGAATACTATACCCATTAGTTTGCCGTGCCTCTGTCCAGCAGTGGTACAGAGATGATCCCCGGGGTAAACCTACGATCTCCCATCCACTGGTCAAGATTCCTCTTGAACAGAGCCAGTGAGGTGCTCTGTCTCACATGGACCGGGATTCTGTTCCACAGCATAGGGAGTCTCTGGGTGATGAATCTGTCCCTCCAGCACGTCCTATTTATATCCGTGTTGAGGTTTAAGTCTCTTGCTCTTGTGGCTCTGGTGGATTTGGATTTTTGAGGTGGAGCATGTCCATTAATTCCGGGTTGGACATGGCCTTGTATGTCAGGCACAGGTCACCTCTGAGCAGACGGTATGTGACTGAATAGAGCTGGAGTTTCTTCAGTCGGGCAGCATATGGCATATTTTTGAGCCCCTTTATCCTTTTGGTGAGGAACTTTTGGGGTCTTTCCAATTGCTGCAGGTGTCGGGTAAGATACATTCGAATGGGGCATTGTACTCAATCATTGGTCTGATAAGTGAAGAGTACAGGGGAACAATGACCTCCCTTGATCTGGATGTGAATCCCTTCATAATCAGGTGGGCAATGTAGAAGGTCCTCCTAACCACTTTGGCAATGTGAGTGTCAAAAGAAAGGTTACTGTCAACTTGGGTCCCCAGGTCCCTGACAACCTCTTCTGTGCTTAATGGATTGCCACCTATGTGGTAACTTGGGGTTACCTTGTTTTTACCAAAGGGTATGACTATACATTTTTGGCGTTTAGCTTAAGGCCATGGCTCTGGCACCAGTTATCCGTTTCTATGAGACCTCTCTGAAGGATATCTGTGTCTGATGGATTTTCAACTATGGCGCCCAGTTTGCAGTCATCTGCAAACTTTGTCAGCCAAAATCCTCCTATGTTTGCCTGCACTTCTGAAAAGTAGATGCCGAACAAGAGGGGGCCCAGGACTGAGCCCTGTGGGACACCGCTTGTGACCAGCTTGGAGTCTGACATGGCACCAGCAACTCTAACCCTGTGGGTTCTGTCCTTGAGCCAGTTTGCAACCCATCTTGCGACATATGGGTTTACATTTAAGCTGGTGAGATTTTCTATGATACCCGAGTGGGGTATTGTGTAGAAAGCTTTTGCAAGGTCAAGGTAGGCTGTGTGAACTGCCTTACCCTCATCAATGGCCTTGGTGACTGTTTCAAAAAAGTCGACCAAGTTCAAGAGGCATGATCTGCCCTTGACAAAGCCGAATTGGGTAGGATCCAATGTCTGTAGGTCCCCTATGTCTTTATTTATGAGTTCCATTATGATCCTCTCCATAGCTTTGCAGACCAGGCTTGTTAAGCTTATGGGGCGGTAATTACCAGGGTCCGTAGAAGCACCGCCTTTGTGGAGTGGGACCACAGTTGCCGTACGCCACTCTTTGGGTATGTATCCTGTGGTAAGGCTAAGATTAAACAGCAGCCTTATGTGTGGGTTTAGTTCCTCATTGAGTTTGTGTAGCACACTGCCGGGGACGCCATCCGGTCCCATTGATGCTGTGTTTTTAGCTTTAGAGAGAGCAGCTTTCACCTGGGCATTTGAGATGATTGGGAGGCTACACTCTGCTGGGAGAGATATTTCTCCTTTTGGGGGGGGGAGGGGCGAAATTTTCACTGAACCTGTCTGCCAGTATGTTTGCAATGTCTGTGGGTTCAGTGATTTTTGTATCATTTTGGACTAATTCTGAGCATATCTGGGAGTTTCCACCCAGATTTCTAACATAGCTAAAGAAGGCCTTATGATTGTCTTTTGAGTCCTTGGCAATTTTTCTCTCAAAGTTGGCCTTGGATGATTTTATGAGTGATCGTAGTTTTTTACTAGTATTGATCAGAGATGTCTTCCCTTTTAGGGATTTTGCTCTATCTTGTAGTAGCTTTCTCCTCTTGTTGTAAAGTTTGTTTATGGCTGGGGTCCACCAGATCGGGCACTTGCCTTTGGTGGAAAGGGTCTTGATTTTATTTGGGATTGCTTGATCCATGCAATCCTGGAGGTGCTCGTAGAAAGCATTTCTAAGGGATTCAGCAGCGTGGGTTGTGGTTTCCAATGGCTCAGGGGCCTTGAAGGATACCACACCAGTCTTAAGAAGTGTGAAGTTGGCTTTTGAGAAGTTCTTCACTGTGGTCTTTTTGTTGGGGTGGGGGCGGGATGTGGATCTCCAGTGAGATTAGTTTATGGTCTGATCTCACCAATGAGGGATATACTTCCGGTGTGGAGCATTTTGTCCCCATGTTTGTGATGATCAGGTCTAGTATATTTTCACCTCTTGTGGGAATGGTGACAAGTTGTTCCATAGCATTTGAGTTTATGAACTCCAGGAACCTTTGGGCTAGGGTATTGGGGCTTGAGTAATGTTCCCAGTCTATGTTTGGGTAGTTGAAGTCACCCAATATGATGGTTTTTGGAGAGACATTTATACTTTCCAGTGTCTTCAGGAAGGCTGTGTGGGGTTCCTGAGTTTGAGAGGGTGGCCTGTAACATGCCACAAACTGTAGAGCAGTTTTGCCTATGGTTAATTGCACCTGAATGGTCTCTGATGCTTCGTGAGTTGCCACCAGCCTGGAGGTGTGGGTATCCTTGATGAATATGGATGCACCCCCTCCTTTTGTGGTACAGTCCGGGTTTTGGGGCCGGAACGCATGATATGAGGTAAAACCTGATAGTGCCGGGGTGCTCTCAGGAGCCTTGAACCAGGTTTCAGTCACAGCACAGACATCGATGTTCTCCATACTGAGGAGGGCTTCGAGGGCGTGCATCTTTTTTTAAAAACAAGTTTATTGTTTTTAACATACAAAATAAATATCATAACAATTTTATACAAGTAATTAAAATGGAAATGGTTATAACATTCAATAAAATAACCAAAGTATTTACAAAGACATCCACTACAATCAAATCAATTAATTAAACTAAAATACCATGCTATTGAAGTTAAGATTTTTTTAACAAATTTTGTAAAGTATCCCATATAATATAGTAAGATGTTTTTCTAGTAGTTCTTGATTTTATTGTCATCAATTCCGTATGGCACACTACAGTCATAACATTTTTAAATTCATTAAACGAAGGAGGTGTATCTGAAATCCAATTTCTGGTTATTATTTTCTAGCCACTGCTAGAATAGACCATAACAAGGGAAGCTTAACCTTTTAACACTTTGAGGTACAGGAGTGTTGAATAATATAAGAGATTTAGAAATAATGAAATTATCTGTAAAAGAGCCTGCAAAAAATCATTGATTGACTTCCAATATTCTTTCAATTTTATACAGTCATAAAACATATGTGCCCAATCAGCATTAATTTCTACATTACATCTTTTACATAGATTGTCTTTATTATTTATTTTATTCATCATCAAAGGTGTATAAAAGGATCTATGTAAAAATTTCCAAGTAAAAAGTCTCCAGATAATGGAAGAAGTAGTTTTATAGGCAGATTCCAATATATATTGTTTATCTTATTGATTTGGTAATTCACCATTAATTGAAGTGAAATAGTTCCAATAGGTATCTACATTGTAATAAGTTTCTTCTCTAATAATTTTATGTATGTATGAAAGCTTACCTTTATCAGAAACTTTATGTTGTAAATTTAATATCAAGTAATCAATCAGTGTTGGAATAGATTCTTTAACTGTTATAGACATTAAATCAATTTTATCAATGAGATGTTGTCTAAAGGTCTGAACTTCTAACCAACAAGTTTCTCTCAGATCAAATTCTTGTTTTAAGAAGTCTAAATTTTTAACTTTATTATCAGATAGCAACTGATACCAGTACTTTAGATCATTTTCTGTGACTAAATGAGTTCTTTCAGAAGTGGATGACAAAAGCATACCTCGTGTATACATTATAGGAAATATAATAAAATTTCATTCCTTATACGTAGGATGCATGAATATAAAATTACGATAACTAATAATAATGTTTAATGGATAACTAACTATATATTTTGGTGTAATAGGTGATGCACAAAATTCTTTTAGTAACCATAGCATGGAGTTATTTACAATCATATTTTTATGTGTTAAAGAGATTTTCATCAAGTGAATACTAATTAGTTCCCAGTAATCTTTCCATTTTGCAACATATGACTGATCTATTAACAAAGTAATAACTTTTATAATAGAAAAGATAGTATATAAGTTAAAGTCTGGAAAAGAAATGCCCCCTTGAGACCAGCTATTAGTATGTTTCTTTAATGCAATCCTAGTTCTATTAGGTGCCCATAGGAAATTTAACATTAGTGTATTCAATTTCTTGATAATTATTTTTGTAGGTGGGAGTATTATTGATTGTATTAAGTATAATATCTTGGGGAATATTATCATTTTAATAATTGTAAGTCTCTCTTCCATAGTAAAAAACATATTATTCCAGGTATTGAAAAGATTTTGTATATTAAGAAGACAGCTATTATAATTATTATGTATAATAAATTTGATATCTTTAGTTAATATTATACCTAGATAAGTTATCTGACCTGAATTGGGAATATATTTACTAAAATCACTGAGAACATTTTTTCGTGTATATATAGGTAGTATTTTATTTTTTTCTTCATTGAATATTAAACCAGAAATATTTTTAAAATTCATCATTTTATCAAATAGGGACTGCATAGAAGAATTAGATCCTGCTGATGTAATTAAAACATCATCTGCAAAAAGTTGAATTTTAGATGTTTTATTTTCATCTATTTCAAATCCATCTATATCAGTACTGTTTCTGATCAGATTAGCCCAAGGCTCCATTATTAAAGTAAATAATAATGGAGAGAGTGGACACCCTTGTTTTGTACCTTTTAAAATGGGTATTTTTTGTGAGACATATGTTCCTATCTTAATGTAAGCCAATGCTCCTTTATATAAATGTTCAATCAGATTTACAAATGCATCTGAAAAGTTTGTGCACTTCAGTAAGATAAACAAGTAGTCGCAACTTACTGAATCAAATGCTGAACTTATGTCGAGACTAATAAGTGTTAAATCTTTCTTTCTCCTATTTGCAAAATCAATTAATGTTAGAGTTCTCCTTATATTATCAAAAGTGTTTCTATTTACAATGAAGCCTGTCTGATCTATATATATAATGCCTGGGATGATTGTCTTCAATCTATCAGCAAAAATACTCATAAACATTTTATAATCAACATTAAGTAATGAAATGGGTCGATATGAAGTGCATCTAGTTGGATCTTTATTGGGTTTTAAAATTGGAGAAATAAATGTGTATTGCCAAGATGGGGGAGTTATTAGCTCATTTTGGGCCAAAATAAAAACCTTATGTATTAATGAGTATGTACTTTTAGAAAGAATTTTATATATCTCTGGTATAATACCATCATTACCTGGTGCTTTGTTTGATTTAAACTTGTTTATTTGTATAACAACCTCTGTATATGAAATACTTTTATCCAATAGTTTAGTCTGTTGTTTATTAAGTTTTTTATTCATGTTTGTAGTTATAAATTCCTTTATTTTATCTTTAGGTTCCATGTTAATGTTATTATGATTAATTTTGTGAAAGTGATTTCTAAATTCATCTAAAATTTCTGGTAGACTAGAAACATTCTTCTTTTTCCTTAGAGAGAAAATTTCTTTGATATGATTTTGCTTATTCAACCTTTTTGTTTTATTTTTAAGTCTATGTAAGTATTTGGGACTTATTGAGTAAGACAAAAACTTGTATTTCTCTAAAGTTATTTTAACTTTATGAGTTAAAATTTCTTTGTATTTCTCATTTAGTTTGTTTATTTCTTCAATGACTTTTTTGTCCATAATATTTTCTTTATTATTATACTTATAAGAGTCTAGTTTACTTTGAATATCTAATAATTCCTTATCCCAAGGTTTCCTTTTATTATTATACCATCTGATACTTTGTCCATATAGATATGATTTTAAAGCATCCCAAGCATAAACAATGGAGACTTCAGGAGTATTATTTATTTCTAAAAAATGTTGCACTTCTGAAAGTATATAATCTTTATAGTCTTTTAGTTGAGTTAAGTATGCTGGTATCCTTTTGATCTGAACATTGTAAGTACTTTTTATCATGAACTCAAAGACAATTGAATTATGATCTGATATAGGACACGAAATGATTTTAGAGTTAATTAATTCTGTTACCATCTGGTTAGAAATAAAGACTCTATCTATTTTTGAATAAGTTTTATATCTGTTAGAAAAAAGGTGTATGGTAATGATTTTGAGTCTATCTGATTATTAATATCATTTAAATGATAAGAATTAACAAAATCTTTTAAATGTTTTGCATTAGATGTAATTTTCCTTTTCCCTATAGTAGTAGTATCTTTTTCATGTAGGATACAATTAAAGTCACCTGCTAAAATAATATCTCCTATAGAGAATGATATGATCTTATTAAGATGGTATTTCACTGTATTAATACCAATTCCTGGTATCCAATATACATTGATTAATGTATATGTCTTTCCATTAATTTGTATTGTAACCATACAAAACATTCCTTTATCATCTTCATAAGACTTAATAGTTTTAGGAATGGGCATACTTTTATTCCATAAAATAGCCACTCCTCTTTTTCTGAGTGTGCTCTGAACTAACTAATACTGTATATTTATTTGTGGCTAATTTATCAATATCTTTTTTCAGGAGATGTGTTTCTTGAAGGAATACTAAGTTGGCCTTATGTAAATTAATGTATCTCATTAAGCTTGCCCTTTTACATGGATTATTCAGTCCATTAATGTTTAAAGAAATTCCTTTTAGAGAAGTCATTTGGCATTTTTAAAACATATAAAACTTATAATCAGAATAACAATTAACAAAATAAGTAATGTTATACCTCCTCCTTTAGGTGTACCTTTAAATATAGCTGTATTTATTGAAACTCTTATGGGATTTTGTATAAGCTTCAATTTTGTTTGTAGTAACAATGAGCTTACAAAATGTATTGTGGATGTCAGAACTATATACAAACAACAGTAAACAGAAGAAAATAATATAAGGATTAAACCTTGCACCCAGCCTGGAGTAAAAACTCCAACTTTGAGTAGCACATACCACTCAAGTTAACCCCCTACCCTAAGCAGCAGTACCTCAGCTGTCACCTTGTCAATTTAATACTAATTATTATTAACTAAAGTTAACATCTTTCAATTAGATTATCTAGTAAGACAAAGCTAAACATTTGATAAATCAGCATCATATAAACAAATAGAAACTTTTAAAAACAATTCATACTGCTATGTACATCTATTTAATATAATACATTTATAATCAAATAGCATTCAAATAAACTTGATATTAGGAATCAAGAAGAGAGAGAGAAATAAAAGAAGTGAGAGGGAGAGAGAGAGAGAGAGAAAAAAAAAGAGGGCATATCTACATATTAATTTATTCAAAGTTTGTAAAAATAAGTTCTGATGTTCATCTAAAGTCAATAACTTAGGCTATTATGGTTCAGACATTACATATATTAGGATATACCTATTTTCTGTCAAAGAAATGCAGTTAACAGCTTCTAAAAGACTTTAAATTACTTGCATCAAAGCTTTTTTTTTTTCTCATACTTATTATTGCCAGTAAAATAAAATATTTATGTTCATAAAAATGGTTACAAATCATACTGCATAGCTATGTAAATTCCCAGATATACTTGCATTATTGTGAATAAAGCCATCTGTATTTTATATATCTGAACTGCTGCTTTAAAATATGTCACATGACAACTTCTTCTAAAATAAAATCATAATGATATTTATGCTTGTCAGTTAGATAAGTCAAATGAATTGTAGCATTGTATATGTTCAAATCATAAGTATTTACATACATTAATATGTTGCAGTCAAGTAAACTTTCAAAAACATATATATACATGTTTTACTTTCTATGCCTTCTAAAATATCACATTTGCTTACTATGGGATACTGAATCATTTAAAATCATTATAACTTTCATATTTTATAAATTATAACATGAATAAGTAAGTAATTATAAAAAATAACTCACATTTAAATGTTATAGAGTTCATTTTCCATCGCAGAGTCGCATTTGCAGCAGTTCTACTTCCTGGTAGAGTGTTCTTCTTGAATCTACGATGTGTCAGTGTGAATTCAGAGGTCAAAGTTCAAATTGACTGCATTTAGCTTCTCTGCGTGAATTCTGAGTGTTGAAGCTTTTAAAACAACTCGAGGACACTATCCACGAGGTAACCCACATCCCAAATTGTCTCCCTTAACATTCTGGCGGGAATTTTGATAAATGCAAGTGAATGACATTCATTTAGCAATATAAATGAAACTAAACAGAGCAAAACCTTCGCGAAATATTTTACAAGTTATTACAGTCTCTATGACAGTGAAACTAAGCCCACAGTTATTAATATATAATACAACTAATTTTTTTATGCCCCTATTCAATTTTTTATACAAATCTTATTATATACCTGTATCAGTATTATCAAAAGCGTGTAAATGTACTTATATGAAAGAAAAAGAGAGAGAGAGAGAAAAGAAAAAAAAGAGAGTAGAAAATAAAAAGAGAGTAAGAGAAGAAATAGAAAATAAAAAAGGAAGCTATAAAAAGTATCTACAGTGGAATATTACTTGCTGTTTATATTAATAAAGATAGATATGAAACATATTATGTACTACTATTTAGTTCTAATTATTAGTAATTAAAGCATGACAGATTATTTGTAAACAAGTATAAGCAATAGAATCATGGCAAAATAATTAGCAACAGTATTTAAACAGCATATATACTTTTTTAAAAGGAATTAATAAGTTATTATTCCACTTATCATATTTTCATTACAGTTCTCTCCCTGCCCTCCCCCACCCCTTACTGAATGCATAATCTAAAAAGAATGTCATTATTTAAAACAAAAGAGAAAAAAAATGTATCAAATTACTAACCTTGGGTCTCTTTGTCACAAAGAGAAACAGGTTGATTGATAGCTTGTTATTAGTTCCTCAGATATTTTGACTATTTATGAAACAAAAACAGTTCTTTGTACACAGAAAATAACTTTGATTAAATCTTTTTCAGAACATTTGTGGCTTTCTGAAATGCAGTAACTGTATTTAAAAAGATTAATAGTGAAGAAAAAAGAGAGAGAGAAAAAAAAAGAAAAAACATAGAACAGGTAATTTGTTTTTTAGTCTTTTTTTCTTCTCTGAAGTCTTCCATGAAGCTTCTGTTGCCAACCTCTTTAATAAAGGAATAGCCCATTCCATTTCCTCTATTTTATCCAAAATCTTATTTTTTTGATAAACAGCAATGCAGAGTCTAAGTCTTCAAACATTCTAGGGCCATCAGGAAGAAAGATTTTTAGTTTGGCAGGAAACAGAAGGTAGGTTTTAAACTGGGCTTTCTTAAGCTCTCTTATTAATGGCAGAAAAACTTTTCTTTTAGTTATTACCAAGGAAGAATAGTCATTGTCAAAACGCACAGTTGCCTCATTAATTTTAACAGGTGCTTTAGCCCAAGCAGATTTAAGTACCATCTCTTTATCAAAAGATGATAGAAATCTAACTATAACTGATCTAGGATACTTTTTGTTAGAGTTAGAATTAGATATGGATCTATGGGCTCTTTCAATACCAAAAGAAAATGCTTCTGGCAAGTCTAACATTTTAGGGAGCCATGTATTTAAAAAAGAAGTAATATTGTTACCTTCTATATTTTCTGGCAGTCCAAAAATCCTAATGTTATTGCGCCTAGATCTATTTTCCAGGTCATCAAGTTTAGTTTGTAGATGTGTGTTCTGTTTCAGCAAAAACTCAATGTTGATTTCTTCTTCTTGGATTCTATTCTCCATGTCATTTACAGTCTCTTCTATGCCTGTAATCTGAGTCTTCTGTTGTTGCAAGTCTATATGTAACAAATCTATTTGTTTTGTAGTTTTTTCTATGAAGGTATCAATTTTAGTATCCAGTTTATCCATTTTGGCAGTAAGTTGCTGGATTGTAGATATCAGAGACTGAAGTTCTTTCTTGATGCTGGAATCTTGAGAATTTGTCTTACTGGAACTCATTTCAAACAGAGGAGCTGACAGAAAAATTTCCAAGGTGTTTTCTGACAGGAATATTATTAAAATTTTCTTTCGTTTTTAGATATTATTCAAGAAATATATATTCCAAACGTATTTAGAAAGAAAATTACTTCGTAAATTAATTTTTAAACTAATTATTTCCTGTCAGTGCTGTGAAATTGGTGGAGCTGAAGAAATCTGCTGCTATCCTGTGTTCATCCTTGGCCACGCCCCCGAGGGCGTGCATCTTGAGATTTAGACTTCTGGCATTGAGCAGCATTACCCTTAGTTTTTTTCCATTATTGTTTTCTAGGGCGGTGGGTTTAGAGTTTGAGCCTTGTCTAAAAAAGGCACTATGGGGGTGGCAAGAGCCTTTGCCAATATCTGGGAACCCAGGGGTGACAGGTGCAAGCAGTCCCTTGCAAAGCAGCGTGGCTTGTCAAGCATGTCATTCCAGGCAGACAGACATTGGATCCCCTTAGAATGACACCAGAAATTAAGCCAATTATTAAAACTGATAATTTTGTCTCTGTATTGTGGCATCATTCTTGGTGAAGGTAGGATACTGCTCAGGGTCAGGGTCATACCAGCCTGGGCTACATAATCTGAGAGCTCCTTTATGTCTCTTTTCATGTAGTCCAGGGAGGTACATCTCAGGTCATTCACACCGGCATGGACAATGACTGAGTCATACTTGTACTTGCTGTGGAGTGACCTGAGTGCTTGTGTTATGTGGCGGATTCTAGCGCCCGACAGGCAGCTTACTGTGACCCTCTCCTTGTTCAGTCTGGTGAGTGGGATGTCAGTGTGTCTGACTATGGAGTCACCTATGACAAGTGTGTCTGGCATTGTGTTTGGCCTTAAGGGCTGTGACTGATTTGCACACTGACTTTGTGATCTGTGTTGCTTGTGTTATGTCATGAGGTGGCAGTTGTTTGGGTGTCTGCTTTGGAGGCCTCTGCTGTTTTGGTAGATTTTTGATCAGTGCCTCCAGTATGTCTTTGTGTGTTTATGTGTTTGATTTGTAGTTGTGATAGTTCTATGTGAGACTGGGTTTATGGTGTGTGTGGTTACCTTCTCCTCCTGTCTGGTTTTGCCAGTCCTGAGTTGAGAGAGCTCAGCCTCCAGTTTGGCTATATAGTTGCATCTCTCGCATGTATTTGTGTTTTGTGGGAGGAGGAGAGGGTTGTCTGTGTACATGAGGCAATTGTAACATTGCCTCAATATTCCCAGATTCACCAGCTGAGCAGGAGAGGACGCTAGCAACTGACCCTTTGACATGCTAGAAGAAATGAAAAAGTTTGCTGTGTAACTGAGTCAGAAAGGACCTATAGGGAAGTGGGTACTCAAGGGGGTTTTAAGCTAGTGAAGTACTTTGTATAATATAGAAGTGCTTTACCTGACTAAAAAATGCTTTAGGAACAAGTGCTGAGCTTTACAGATAGAGAATAGACTGTTTAGATTACAAGTAGAGCAGTTCTAAGGGAAAAAATGAAGAGCAGACTTTACAGAGCCAGAAATAGTTTAACCTTGTTTAACGGGTGCTGCCCGATGGTGCTCTAGTGGCAACTCCCCGCTAAATGCAGAAAAGGCAGTAAGTCAGTAGTACAGGCTAGCACACTTTAGTGGGCAGCCAAACAATTAAATTAAACAGCCAACAAACACTTTTCGACTTGAATTAGACTAATTTCGACTAAAATGTACTTTTAAGTGCAGATAATAAAAAATGCAGTAAATAACTATGAAAACAGTTAAAGCTTGCTCTAGGTAAGCAGTAGAAGGTAAAACAAATATAAAAACAGCAGGATACTTAATCAGGAAAGCAGTTGCTTTTTTTCAGTTCTCTGTAGCCAGGAAGACTCAACAGGACCACGTGGAGCTGTGTCTGAGCAATATGGCTTCAAAAAAAATGCCAGAGGCAGATTTTAACCAGGGAACTTCAAAAGAGCTAGAAATGGTCCAAAATGATCAATTACTACAGCTTCTTGTGCTGAGGTCACTTCCCTCAAGGACAGTTAGGCTATTCAAGGCTCCCCACTCCCACTGGTGAGCTAAGAAACTTCCTTCTATCCAAGTAAGGCAATGGACAACACAGGAACTACAACACAGCCCAGGATACAGCAAGGCCTGTAAACTGGTCTAACTAGTTTAGGAGAGGCAGGAAAACAAGGAATATTTTTTTTTTTTTTTTAAAATAGAAAAACAGAAATGCAGAAAAGGCAATAAGTCAGTAGTACAGGCTAGCACACTTTAGTGGGCAGCCAAACAATTAAATTAAACAGCAAACACTTTTCGACTTGAATTAGACTAATTTTGACTAAAATGTACTTTTAAGTGCAGATAATAAAAAATGCAGTAAATAACTATGAAAACAGTTAAAGCTTGTTCTAGGTAAGCAGTAGAAGGTAAAACAAATATAAAAAACAGCAGGATACTTAATCAGGAAAGCAGTCGCTTTTTTCAGTTCTCTGTAGCCAGGAAGACTCAACAGGACCACGTGGAGCTGTGTCTGAGCAATATGGCTTCAAAAATGCCAGAGGCAGATTTTAACCAGGGAACTTCAAAAGAGCTAGAAATGGTCCAAAATGACCAATTACTACAGCTTCTTGTGCTGAGGTCACTTCCCTCAAGGACAGGTAGGCTATTCAAGGCTCCCCACTCCCACTGGTGAGCTAAGAAACTTCCTTCTATCCAAGTAAGACAATGGACAACACAGGAACTACAACACAGCCCAGGATACAGCAAGGCCTGTAAACTGGTCTAACTAGTTTAGGAGAGGCAGGAAAACAAGGAATATTTTTTGTTTTTTGTTTTTAAATAGAAACACACAGAAATGCAGAAAAAGCAATAAGTCAGTAGTACAGGCTAGCACACTTTAGTGGGCAGCCAAACAATTAAATTAAACAGCAAATAAACACTTTTTGACTTGAATTAGACTAATTTCGACTAAAATGTACTTTTAAGTGCAGATAATAAAAAATGCAGTAAATAACTATGAAAACAGTTAAAGCTTGCTCTAGGTAAGCAGTAGAAAGTAAAACAAATATCAAAAACAGCAGGATACTTAATCAGGAAAGCAGTCACTTTTTTTCAGTTCTCTGTAGCCAGGAAGACTCAACAGGACCACATGGAGCTGTGTCTGAGCAATTTATTTATTATTATGATTTAATATTAAAATATATTGTTAAACTAACTATATTTTTGCAAAATGTGATGTAATATTGTAATCTGTTACTACGATTCACTATTAACATACTTTGTTAAACTAACTAATTTGTTCCCCTTATGGCTTACTTCTTACTGGCATGCTGTTACCATAACGAATGTTATATTATTTACTGTTGTGTTACACATACTATACATTTATATATATTTGTATGAATTAAAATGGTGTTCTATTCTGTTAATACTAGCAATGGTTTGATTATTACTAACCTTAACCTATTGCTGTACCTCTATCACCACAGTATGTCAAGGTAGGCCAGTTGTGGCTGATTCCCCTACCTTCCCTCAACCAACAGTGGCACTGGGTCCCAGAACATCTGGGACCCAGACAAGTGGTGCCTCCTCTGCTGCCCCAGCACTACCTGTGGCATTGCGTAGTACCATCCCATTGGACAGGCCCAACCCCCTCTGGGAGTGGTGGTGGAGGAGGTTTTTTTCACCCATGATGAGCTGCCGGTCTTGGCAAGCAGGATAGACTACCATGTATTTGACTGCCATCTGCACCAGATTGAGGGCATGCTGATCAAACTGGTGGGGCAACCTCGACCCGGTGACCAGCCTCCAGCACTACCTCCCTTGGGACAGTGACGGAGCAGTGCCAACAGTCCCATGGGTGGAGACATGAGTCACTCTCCTGCTGTCTGGAGGCCCATGGGACTTGGGTTCCACAGCACCCTCCCTATCAAAGGAGTTCACCCCCTCATGTGTCACACACCATCCCCATGTGCTGTCTTGTCTGTCTGCAAATGCATCCTCACCTACCCAACTTCCCTCTTGCATGCCTATCTCCCTTCCCCAACATTCCACTCACACCTTAAAAAAATGGGGATCTGTCTCAAAAAAAATATTGCCCCATTCATAACTCTCCATTTCACTCACGTTTCCACTTGACAAATGTAATTTGGTCTAATTGTCTTGACAATGCAGATATGTTTTCCTTACCCCTATCTCTGTGTGTGAGAGCTCTAATCCATGTACATATTCTGTCAAAGTGCACAGTTGTTGCTGTACAAGAAATGAATATTTCTGGTTCCTTCCTATACCCTTCCTGCACATCCCTACCCGCCTTCCACTATGTTATTCCCCTGCTTGCACCCCATTTCATCACTTTCCTATCTCCCCATTTTTCATTTCTTTATATTTTTTACTGTGATGCTAAGCTCAGCAAAATAGATTTCTATATTGATTATGTGTGTCCTATATATTCTATTGCACATTTACAAAATAAATACCTGTCCCATGTTTTGGGCCTGAGACCATCACACCTGCAAACCAGTGAATTAATCTGCCATGCAGCTCTTACTTCAAATAGGTGCTTTAAGAAAAACATAGTAATTGCCAGTTAAGTCATTAAGAGTGTTACAGCATAGCTGTATGCCACACAGCACAAACTTGAATAAAACTTAATGGAAAACATGTGAGTGTTCCTGTGACTCTGGTGCAATAGTACACCACTACAAAGCCAAAGACATAATAATGGATGTATATTAGGCCTCTTTTAGCAGGTACATGTGCCCTTTTATCAGCAACATGTAGAAAGGCACCTGCTAAGGCATTGATGGCAAATACATATGCAACTGAGACCCTGATGCAGAAATATATCCCTACAAAGCCTTGCATGTATGGATGGATGTAGAACATGATTATTGCAGCCTGTAGGTGTGGACATATGTCTTGCACATACACCTGCTGCAGCAGTGACTGTAACTTAGTCTGTTAAATGCCTCATAAACAGTACATTTTTGCCACACACAGTCCTGGGTTCAAATCCAGTGGTGTGTAGCACTGAATTTTCAGTATTGTGAAGCCAGCAATTAATGACAGAGTCATACAGTGTATATCCGCACAATGCATGTCAAATTAAATGACTGCTTTTAATTGATGGAAGTCACAGGCTTGCAGGTAGTTTTGTATACAATGGGTTGCAGATAGATGAATAGGAATACGAGGAATAGTGATTACAGCATTACGCCTGTCTTAGGCCTGCGATAATGACTTATAAGTGACCTCCTCTTGTCTTACACCTACACAGGACATACAAAACATTAAGGGTACATTGTCTTCTGTCATTGTCGCACATTGGTCACGTTGGACTGTCCCTTTATAGTGGTTGTAATAGCACACTGCTCATTGTGAGGCATTGTTAGTATGACATATTATCAAGGGGTTGCCCATAGGGCACATGCCAAAATAGACCTGAGTGTTGGGTGTATGATAATACAACACTAGCTGCCATGGCACACATAGGAATACCAGACTTTTGCTACTATCTCAGTTATATCTACACACTTTGTTTGCACACTGTGGAGTATGACATATGTGAGCAAGCAGTCGTTAGTGCCAGCAATTTTGGCCTTGCTGTATCTATATATAGTGTATGTTCACATTTGTGATCCTGTAATGTGTTCCCCTTTTGTAGTCTTTCAGGAATTATGCACCATAGATGCAATGCACCCTTCTTGGATGTGGAGAATGAAATTATACTACAAGCACTAAGGCAACATCATCACATCCTACTATCCAGGAGGAAACAAAGCAGGGAGCAGCAGGCTGCATTGTGGACGGACCATGTCTGTGATGTGAATGGCATGGCCCAGCAAGGCAGTTCATAGGAGTAGGTTTGACACCGGGCAACCAACCTAATAAATGCTGCACAATGAAGGGCAACAGATGTAGCCAGGGATTGTGCTGCTACTGGTGGATAGCCTGCAGTGGAACAACCACTCTCAGCCAGAAAGGAATTCTTGGTATACCTAGGCACACACAACAGTTCCTAGGTATCCATCACACCATACATCGTGGATGTGGGTGTCACAGTTTCCACAGCTGAGGAGCATGCAGGAAAGCCTACTGTGATCAGCACTGTAATACTGTAGCAGTTGGTGTTTCAGGCTGTAGATACTTTTATGTGGGTATCAGGACTTTGTTCTTTGGGGCAGTTTTAACCTTGGTTATGTACTCATACTCAGATTTTGAGCAATGTACCAAGTAACACAGTAGCTTCTGTAAATGTGAGATATATGGACATATTATGTTGTGCTGAAACATGCAGTGGTACTGACATAACCCCACCCTCAACTTTTCACAGGTCCATCAGGTATTGCCCAAGGCCAAGGTCCTGCCCCTGGTAAGCATGACACTTGTTTTGTTAAGGAACAATTATATTCTAGTACTCACAGGCAAAAACAAAACCACTGCACCAGATAAACTCCAGACCAGGCTCCAAAAATATAATGCAAGAAATCCAAGCGGGCAAAGGACATGCATGGCATAAAACCAAATTATTTATTTAGTAAGAAACATGTAAGTGCTTTCACGTAGTACTCCTATGCTTCATCAGATATAAAATTCTATCACAAGCCTAAACATTTCAATCACTGTTAAACCGATAACTACTAGCAACCTTTTTTCCCTCCAATTAAATAATTAGTGGAAATCAAGTGATTTAAAGTAACCTATCATTTTAGCAAAATAAGTAATTTTTTAGCATGTTCTAACCTCAACTTATATAATAAATAAGACATATATTACAGATATCTAAACAATATAATATGCATCATACATAAACCATTGCATCATGCTATTGCAAATATACTGATGTTTTGGAAAACATAATGCAGAACTGTGTCAACAAAAGCTGAAACAGTCCTGCCATCTACATAATTAACTAAATATACACCTTATATGAAGTTTACAATAAAGAACTTGAACTGCAACATGAGCGCGCTTCAATCTATTAAGATGTTCAAAAAACGAACACATAAAAAACATAAAATAAGTATTAATAAAACCAAGCATCATAGCTAAATACTGCTATCATAAAAAATGTATATATAAAAAACACAATAAAAACAGAAAATATATGCATAAATAAATACTTAAATAAATTATATACATATAAATATACATATATGTATATATACATATATATATATATATATATATATATATATATATATATATATATATATACACACACCCACATATATGTGCAGGTTCATAGGTTGGTACTAGGCTATCTGCCCTAGAGCCTATACAAGCCTAGCCATAACAATTCCCTGGCTATTTCTTCCCACAATATTTACTTCCCTGGACCCCTGTCCAGCAAGGCAACCAATGTGATCCTGGGGTGAATTTTCTATCTCCCATCCAATCATCAAGGTTCCTTTTGAAGAGGGCCAAAGAGGCACTCTGCTTGACATGTATGGGCAGTCTATTCCAGAGTCTACATATATATATCGATATGGAGTATGTGTATATATAAAGAGAAGTATATCTAACAGTTAAGGCAAACACAGTATATTAAAAAGGGGGAGTGGAGATGTTAGCACATGTATTTATGCATTCTATCTCTTAAAAAGGGTTTCAATGACAAAGCTTCAATCAAACCCATACCCTTGTCAGCTTGTAGCAAAACAATCCATTTTTGCTCAATATTTTCAAGTGTGGTCCTATTACTCCCTAGCATTATAGTGCTTGGCAAGATCTCTATGATGAAAAATACAAATCTGTGGATAATACCTTCTTCAACAATTTGTTTGGCCACAGCACTTCTGGTGTCTCCAATGTTGCTGTAGTATATAGGTCCCTCAATGGTGTAGTAGTCATGTCACTATAGAACATAAAACATTGAACACATTGGGCTAAATATATAACATTAGCAGATGAACAATCAGCATAATGCCTAAAAATATATTCTTTATTTGTATCAGGATGTATAAAAACATTCTTATTGGGAATGTATTTTTCAAAAATGGCAATGTCTACAACCAAATGTTCCTTGTGTCTTAGAAGTAGATTTACTGGTTGCCATGCCAGTTCTGTGACAAAGCCTACATTTTAATGACTTCAGATTTTTATAAGTAACTTTTGGATATGTCCCCATTCCCTGGGATTTAATAAACTTCGTGCAGGCACTGTGTAGAGCCTAGATCTAATGTATCTGTGTACCCGGCCACTGCTCCCCCTCAGCAGTGTGCCATGCATATTAATGATGGCATGCTATTGAGGGTCAGCATGGAACAGAGATATTGAATCAGTGTAAGGAGATGTGTAGAGGCTACCCATGGTCTTGGATCCCTGGTCAGATGTTATGTACAGGGTGAGGCTCCCTGTAATGCACCCCACCACTGTTGAAATGCTGTGAATTGTGTTAAATATGTAATATATAAGTTATATGGTTTAATTTTTTTTTATTTGTCTGCTTGTTTGCATAGCATGGCTTGGAGTGCAGCAATGTCAAGTCATAGTCACTTAAAAACATCTGACACCTGCTACACATGTAAAAATAGAGACCATATGTAATCAGTTATCATAATTAATTATTTTGTTTTTCCATTGGAATTTTTTTTTGCAATTGTCGTTTGAGCATCACAGCACAGAGCACCGCAGAGCTGAGCACCACTTATACATACAAAGCTGACACCTGCCAAACATCTAAAAATAGAAACTGGATATAATTAATTATTTGTGTATAGGTTTGTTTATTCGTGTTTGTGCAGTGTGGCGCAGTGCTCAGCAAAGCTAACAGGTAGTCTAGTAGTATATGTGAAGGTGCAGTAGCTTTCATAATATATAAGCTGAATGGATAGAGTGTAATAGGTTTTGGGTTTGAGTCCATAGGAGACAGAACGTGTTTGTAATTTAATGTGCAATTTTTATTTAATGTAATAAAATTGGGTAATATGGCACTGCTGCACTCTGCTAACCTATGCTCAACCATGCTAAGCACTACATAAGCAAACTAATGGCTGCCAATGTTTCTGCAGTACTAAGCTTTGCTAAAGCCACAGTTGTGTGAGTTTTCAGGCTGCTCAGCTCTGCTTAGCTGGTTTACATGCTTCTAAGTGATGTGGTGCTTTTTTGAATGTTGATCAATGAAGTGTAAGGGCAGGAAAACAACCTATATTAAGTGCAATAGGTAGGAATTCTGCACCATTCACTGGGGTTCAATTGACTGTTGATATGGCAGGTGGTGCTGGTGAAGACACATGCTTTTGGATGCAGAAGTGGAGTATTAAGGAGTCCAGGGTCATGGTTGGGCTCCTGGTAAAAAATAAAAACATGAACCTAGGCTGCTGCAGGGCAGTTTCCAGGGCTTGGAGTATAAGGTGGAGGCCTGGTACCATTCAGCCAGGGAACTCACCTGTGTTACTGGTATCCCCCACACAGGTGAGCAGTGTCATCACCATTATGGTGAACTGAAGAGGAGAAAGAGGGGAACCGTGGACACTTGGGTCCATGAAGCTACAGCAGGGAATACCCCACAAATACGTAAGTAATTTTTCCTCTGTTTTACCAATATGCAAGCTGAATGTCTGCAAAACTGGTATGCATAATGGTATGCTTCTCTCCCAACAGCTGTAGCTGAAAGGGCTCACAGTTTCGAGTCCCATGCCTGGCACCTGGCCAGGTTGCACTGTGAGTGTGGTAGGTATGGATGTATTATGCTAACTACAGTGTAATAAGCAAGGAAGAGTAAAGCATTTACTGCAATAAAGTATACACAAGAAAAACTGTAGTGCAATAAATGGGCATGTACAACTGCAGTGCAATAAATGGGCAATTAGAGCTGTATTGCAATAAATGAGCAATAACAACTGCAGTGCAATAAACAATAAACACTACTGATAACAGTAAGCAAAATGGTGTATAGCAGGATTATGCTGTCATAACCATTGCAGTAGAGCTGTATGCATTGCTTTTCTATGGTAAGGTTGCTGCAGTCAAGTGTAACACTGTAATAGCTGTAGAATGCAAAACTAATGGCCTGTAAATTGAATTGCTTAACTCACAGTACTGTCCAAGGCTGCCTCCAGGCCAATATCAGTCACATAATGCTCATTGTTCCTCCTTCTTCAGGTAATTAAGGTATATGAGTGAGGTAGCCCACTCCATAGGCAGATATTGTGTGTAAACTTCACAGATATTTCAAAGCAATGCCAATAAAAAGTGTTCACCAGCACTGCTGATTCTAAACTAAAGCTGTATTAATATATGCAGTACAGCTGTATTCCATGCATATGTGTTCTACAGTCACTGCAGTAAATTATAACACTGTAATAGTTCTAGAATGCAAGAAGAATGTCCTGTAACTTGTATCGCTCAGCTCATAATATGGTTCCAGGTTATTTCTAGGCCAGTATCAGTCACTCAGTAGTCAGCAGTAACTCAGCCTGTTAAATGCCGTATATATAGTTCATTTTTCACACACAGTCGTGAGTTTAAATCCAGTGGTGTGTAGCACTAAGTTTTCAGTATCAGTCACTTAATGCTCGTATTGTCTCTCTCCCCAGGAACAAAAGGTATATGGGTGAGGAAGCCCATATTAGGAGCAGATATTGTGTTTAGATTCAACATAATTTTAAAATCAATAGCAAGAAAGTGTTTGCCATCATTGTTGATTCATAAATAAATCTATTTCTTTGAGTATGGTTGCATTCCTTGTATGTCTATACTAAGTTGCTGCAGTCAATGATTACATTATTTGAAGATGTCCCTCTTAGTCACAGCTATTGGGTTCTATCCCCATGCCTCCCAACTAAGTCATGACAGCTGTCTAGTTTATGTACTGTACACAAACATGCCTTTCACATGTCACAGTTTCTCATAATGTAATTAAAACTACCTAATCTGTCTGTCACAGGATTAAAAGAGAAAGACTGTCTGGAATGCAATGTACTACCAAATCTGCTTGCAGAACATCGTGGTGGTTACATAAGTCCACATTAAGTGAAACTATTCTCTGAAGTTGTGTACCTGCATTTGTCATTGCTTGACACATGCTGACCCATGCTAACAGCTTGAGAGGTATGTACGTGCTACATCAGCTATAGGAGAATTGTAGTCACTGTACCAAAACTGACATGACACACATATAGAGTATTTATTATCACTGTTTTCAGGGATATGCAATGCCACTAATGGAATTTTTTTTCTCTCTCTCTCCCAACCTCTTATCTTCTTTTATGTATTATTGTTATTTATTATTATGATTTAATATTAACATATATTCTTAAATTAACTATATTTTTGCAAAATGGGATGTAATATTGTTATCTCTTATTATAATTCACTATTAACATACTTTGATAAACTAACTATTTTGTTGCCCTTATGGCTTACTTCTTACTGGCATGCTGTTACCATACTGAATATTATATTATTTACTATTGTGTTACACATACTATACATTAGTATGTATTTGTATGTATTAAAATGGTGTTCCATTCTGCTAATAATAACAATGGTTTGATCATTACTAACCTTAACCTATTGCTGTACCTCTATCACCATGGCACGTCAAGGTAGGCCAGTTGTGGCTGATCCCCCTACCTTCCCTTAGCCAACAGTGGCACCAGGTCCCAGCACATCTGGGACCCAGACAAGTGGTGCCTCCTCTGCTGCCCCTGCACTACCTGTGGAATTTGGTAGTACCACCCCATAGGACAGGCCCGGACCCCCTCTGGGAGTGGTGGTGGAGGAAGTTTTGTCACCAGGGATGAGCTGCTGGCCTTGGCAAGCAGGATAGTCTACCATGGATTAAACTGCCACCTGCGCCAGATTGAGGGCATGCTCATTAAACTGGTTGGGCAACCTTGCCCTGGTGACCAGCGTCCAGCACTGCCTCCCTTGGGGCAGTGAAGGGGCAGTGCCAACAGTACCATGGGTGAAGATGTGAGTCACTCACCTGCTGTCTGGAGGCTCATGGGACTTGGATTCCACAGCACCCTCCCTATCCAAGGAGTTCACCCCCTCACGTGTCACACACCATCCCCATGTGCTGTCTTGTATGTCTTGTCTGTCGGCAAATGCATTGTCACCTACCCAAGTTCCCTCTTTCACGTGTGCCTATCTCCCTTCCCCAATGTTCCACTCACACCTTAAAAAAAATGGGGACCTGTCCCAAAAAAAATATTGCCCCATACATAGCTCTCCATTTCTCCCACTTGTCCACTCGACACAAGTAATTTCATCCAATTGTCTTGACAATGCAGATATGTTGTCCTTACCCCTCTCTCTGTGTGTGAGAGCTGAAATCCATGTACATATTCTGTCAAAGTGCACAATTGTTGCTGTACAAGAAATGAATATTTTTGGTTCTTTCCTATACCCTTCCTGCACATCCCTACCTGCCTTCCACTGTTATTCCCCTGCTTGCACCCCATTTCATTACTTTCCTATCTCCCCATTTTCCATTTCTTTATATTTTTTACTGTGATGCTAAGCTCAGCTAAATAGATTTCTATATTGATTATATGTGTCCTAAATATTCTATTGCACATTTACAAAATAAATACCTGTCCCATGTTTTGGGTCTGAGCCATGACACCTGCAAACCAATGTATTAATCTGCCATGCTGCTCTTGCTTCAATAGGTGCTTTAAGAAAAACATAGTAATTGCCAGTTAAGTCATTAAGAGTGTTTCAAGCGTAGCTGTGTGCCACACTGCACAAACTTGAATAAAACTTAATGGAAAACATGTGAGCGTTCCTGGGACTCTGGTGCAATAGTGCATCACTACAATGCCAAAGACATAACAATGGATGTATGTGAGGCCTCTTTTAGCAGGTACATGTGCCCTTTTATCAGCAACATGTAGAAAGGCACCTGTTAAGGCATTGATGGCAAATACATATGCAACTGGGACCTGATGCAGAGATATATCCCTTCAAAGTCTTGCATGTATGGATGAATGTAGAACATGATCATCACAGCCTGTAGGTGTGAACATATGTCTTGCACATACACTTGCTGCAGCAGTGACTCTGTAACTTAGTGTGTTAATTGCCTCGTAAACAGTACATTTTTGCCACACACAGTCCTGGGTTCAGATCCAGTGGTGTGTAGCACTGAATTTTCAGTATTGTGAAGCCAGCAATTAATGACAGAGTCATGCCATCTTTATCCACACAATGCATGTCAAATTAATTGACTACTTTTAATTGATGGAAGTCACAGGCCTGCAGGTAGTTTTGTATACAATGGGTTGCAGATGGATGAATAGGCATACGGGGAATAGTGATTACAGCATTAAGACTGTCTTAGGCCTGTGATAATGACATGTAAGTGACCTCCTCCTTTCTTACACCTACACAGGAAATACAAAACATTAAGGGTACATTGTCTTTTGTCATTGTGGCACAACTGGTCTTGTTGGACTGTCCCTTTATAGTGGTTGTAATAGCACACTGCTATTGTTGAGGCATTGTTAGTATGACATATTATCAAGGGGTTGCTCATGGGGCACACTCCACAATAGGCGTGAGTGCTGCGTGTATGATAATACAAGACTAGCTGCCATGGCACACATGGGAATACCTGACTTTTACTACTATCTCAGTTATATCTACACACTTTGTTTGCACAATGTGAAGTATGACATATGTGAGCAAGCAGTTGTTAGTGCCAGCAATTTTGGCCTTGCTGTATCTATATATAGTGTAGGTCCACATTTCTGATCTTGTAATGTGTTCCCTTTTGTAGTCTTTCAGGAATTATGTACCATAGATGCAATGCACCCTTCTTGGATGTGGAGAATGAAATTATACTGCAAGGACTAAGGCAACATCATCACATCCTACTATCCAGGAGGAAAGAAAGCAGGGAACAGCAGGCTGCATTGTGGATGTACCTTGTCTGTAATGTGAATGGCATGGCCCAGCAAGGCAGGACATAGGAGAAGGTTTGACACCAGGCAACCAACCTAATAAATGTTGCATGATGAAGGGCAGCAAATGTAGCCAGGGATCATGCTGCTACTGGTGGATAGCCTGCAGTGGAACAACCACTCTCAGCAATAAAGGAATTCTTGGCATACATAGGCACACACAACAGTTCCCAGGTATCCATCACACCATACATCATGGATGTTGGTGCCCAGTTCCCACAGCTGAGGAGTATGTAGGAAAGCTTACTGTGATCATTACTGCAATACTGTAGCAGTCGGTGTTTCAGGCTGTAAAGACTTTTATATGGGTGTCAGGACCTTGTTCTTTTGGGCAGGTTTAACCTCAGTTATGTACTCGTACTCAGATTTTGAGCAATGCACCAAGTAACACGGTAGCTAATATAAATGTGAGATATATAGACATATTATGTTGTTGTGCTGAAACATGCAGTGGTACTGAAATTACCCCACCCTCATCTTTTCAAAGGTCCAGCAGGTATTGCCCAAGGCCATGGTCTGGCTCCTGTTAAGCATGGCACTTGTTTTGTTAAGGAACAATTATATTCTAGTACTCACAGGCAAAACCAAAACCACTACACCAGATAAAGACCAGACCAAGCTCCAAAAATATAATGCAAGAAATCCAAGCAGGCAAAGGACATGCACGGCATAAAACCAAATGATTTATTTAGTAAGAAAATTCATGTAGTACTCCTATTCTTCATCAGATATAAAATTCTGTCACAAGCTTAAACATTTTAAACACTGTTAAAACAATCACTACTAGCAACCCTTTTTCCCTCCAATTAAATAATTAGTGGAAATCAAGTGATTTAAAGTAACCTAACACTTTAGCAAAATAAGTACATTTTTAGCATGTTCTAACCTCAGCTTATATAATAAATAAGACATATATTGCAGATATCTAAAGAATATAATATGCATCATACATAAACCATTTCATCATGCTGTTGCAAATATACTGATGTTTTGGAAAACATAATGCAGAACTCTGTCAACAAAAGCTGAAACAGTCTGGCCATCTACATAATTAACTAAATATACACCTTATATGAAGTTTACAATAAAAAGCTTGAACTGCAACATGAACGCTTTTCAATCTATTAAGATGTTCAAAAACAAACACATAAACAAACAAACAAAACATATAAAATAGGTATAAATAAAACAAATCATCATAGCTAAATACTACTAGCATAAAAAATGTGTATATATAAAAAACACAATAAAACAGAAAATATATGCATAAATAAATACTTAAATAATATATATATATATATATATATATATATATATATATATATATATATATATATATATATATATATATATATATGTTCAAAGATTCATAGGTTGGTACTAGGCTATCGGCCCTAGGGCCTATACAATCTAGCCATAACTATTCCCTGGCTATTTCTTCCCACAGTATTTACTTCCCTGGATCCCTGTCTAGCAGGGCAACTGATGTGATTCCCAGGGTGAATTTCCTATCTCCCATCCAATCATCAAGGTTCCTTTTGAAGAGGGCCAAAGAGGCACTCTGCTTGACATGTATGGGCATTCTATTCCAGAGTCTATATATAAATTCCTCCTATATATATATATATATATATATATATATATATGTATATAGTATGTGTATATATAACTACTATAAAAAGATGTATATCTAACAGTTAAGGCAATCAGAGTATATGAAAAAAGGGGGGGGGGGTGGGGGGGTGTTAGCCCATGTATCTATGCATTCTATTCCTTACAAAGGGTTTCAATGACAAAGCTTCAATCAAACCCATGCCCTTGTCAGGTTGTAGCAAAACAATCCATTTTTGCTCAATCTTTTCAAGTGTGTTCCTATTACTCCCCAGCCTTATAGTGCTTGGCAAGATCTCTATGATGAAAAATACCAACTATGGATAGTACCTTCTTCAACAATATGTTTGGCCACACACATGGTCTGGGGTCTCGAATGTTGCTATAATATATATGTCCCTAATCCTATCTCTCAATGGTGTAGTAGTCATGTGAATATAGAACATAAAACATTGAAAACATTGGGCTAAATATATTACATTAGCAGTTGAACAGTCAGCATAATGCCTAAAAATATATTCTTTATTTATATTAGGATGTATAAAAACATTCTTATTGGGAATGTACTTGCAAAAATAGCAATGTCTACAACCAAATGTTCCTTGTCTCTTAGAAGTAGTTTTACTGGTTGCCATGCCAGTTATGTGGCAAATCCTACATGTTAATTGCTTCAGATTTTTATAAGTATCTTTTGGATATGTCCCCACAACTTGCTCTGTCCCACTATTTGCTATTAGGACATGAACTTCTTATGTATAATATCCATAACTTTCTTATTGTCAGAGGTATAATGTAGACATAATCTACATTCTTTTTTTATGATAACCATCTATCCTATTAACCAGTGGCATATTCCTTTATGAGAAATAAGCTTTACCTCTACCTTCCCTTTCCTTTTAGGCTATTTGTAAATGTTCATCACATTCAACTTCAGTATATCCTCTACCCCTAAACTCTTTCTTTAATAAGGCTAAATGCTGGAACATTATATTATCTTTGCTGTTAAGTCTAGATGTACATAGAGCCTGTCCTTTCAAAATATTTTTAAATACATATGTAAGATGCAAGCTAGAACATGATAAGATTCTGTTCTTCCTAAATTCTTTCCTATAAACCTGAGTGTGCAGAACATGCCCTACTCTTGTTAGCTTCACATCTAAAAAAATCAATCTGATAAAGAAATGTACATGTAGTAAACTTCAAGAAAGTGGTACTCTCATTTAAAAAAGAAACAACCTGCTCAAATAGTTCTGTGGAACCTCTCCAGATAAAAATATATCATCCACAAAACAATTATATAACAAATTTCTACTATAAGTAACATTATTCAACAACACAGTATCTTCCATTTGTGCCATTACAGTGCTGGCATAGGAGTTGGAACATGGTGTGCCCATGGCCACTCCATATTGCTGAATGTAAAATTTCCCTTCAAACACAAATACATTATTGGTAAGTATCAATTCCATCCACGTACATATAGACTGTATGCGTCCATTATCAAAATCACTATGGCTTTGCAAGAAATCTGTCATATATTGGATGCCTACATCATTTGGTATGCATGTAAATAACAAACATACATCCATAGTAACTAACATATCTGTAGCACACAATGGCACCTTTAATAACTTATCATGTAGCATAGCAAGAAAATGCTGTGAGTCTTTTAAAATAGTGGATGACTTCATTAATAAAGGATGTAGAGTTTTTTCTAAATAAGTGGATATGGGCTCTGTGCCTCAACCTCACCCTGTAACAATTGGCCTATATGGTGGGTCAGATAAAAATTGATGGATTTTATGCAAGCCCTTTATAAGAGGTATTAAAGGTTTCTCAACAATACAGAAGCATATAACTCCTTACTAATATACCTGGAAGACAAACAGTTAACACACAATAAATATTATTTATAAGTTTTTGTATCACTGTAAGGTTAGTAAGTCTATAAGTACTGCTATCTGACAACATTAAAGTCATATTTTTTATATAATCTTTATGGTTGAGAATCACTAGAGCTCCCCCTTTATCAGATGGGGATATAGTAATGTCCTGATTAGCTTGTAACTCATGTAGAGCAGAAAATTCACTAGATGTAAAGTTATAAAACCTATTACCTTTATTTACTGGATCATTATAATACTGTAATAAATCATGCTCACACATCCATAAAAAATGATTCTGTTAAAGGGTGAAAATCAGGAAAAAATACACTTTGTTTCCTCAATGCTGAACTATGGCTCCAGTATGTGTAGACACTGGCCATAGCCAGAGAGCTGGTGAGGTCCTACATGCATGGATTGACAGTGGTGCTTGTAGGAGGCCTCCTATCTGTCCACAACCCATTGCAGGTGTCATATCATGGGTCATGGGTCACTCAGCACATGTTTCAGGCCATCATGGAAGCAGTCACTTTCAGGTACTAGCACCGCTTCTGACCATGGGCATGGAGGTGCCAGCGCAACTCCTGGCAGAGCCAGTTCCCGTGTTCAGGGCCACAGATGTTGAACTATCAACTCTACCATGTATGGTCCAAAGCTGTCCAATATACACATGTGCAGGGCTAGCACTGAACTTGAATGTGTACATGCATACTCATGCACCACTATCAAATACATGTAACCTACAAACACACACTGTACCTCTCCATGGTCCATCTTACATGATCCCCTCCTGACTCACGCACATGCTGACTACCATTTGGGACAGCCTAGTCTTCCTGTACCACCACACAATACCCTTTGCAAGTGTAGATAGCTGTGCCACATCCCTGTCATCCTTGCCATTGATGCAGGGAAATGAAGCTAAGTGTCTGATGCACAGGGTGACTATATTAGTTAAAATGTACTTTTGTAATGCACTGTTGGTTCACCATGCCACCATGGTTACTGACAGACACTGTATGCTGGCATTTGTCATAAGTACACCAAATACATTTGTGTACCTTATGTTGTATTGGCTGTATAGCATAGTAGATGGATGACTCACTGTAAGGAAACTAACATAGTATGTGCTGTTTGTACTACATGTTTATGGGAGAGATTTATCTAGCAGACTGAAACACACCCTTAGAACAGAATCCTGCCAAATGGCACATAGAGCACATTAGTGCATCTCAGCACATGCCATATGTCTGGCTGGGTGACCATCATCTCAACACAGGGCATCTGCCTGTGTTCATCTTGGAATGGGGCAATATGTGCTGATCTGGTAACTATGGATATTATGATATGTCTTTGATCATGAGGGCTGTATGGCTATTATTCAAGTTCACTTCAAACATCCTATGGTTCCATAACATGATGTGCAATGCTTTAACAGGCTCACACACAATCATGGCTATGTTGAGGCTAGCACCATTTCCAGTCATAATGTAAAATGTAAAACAAAAACCTCTGACTCTCCACGTACAAAGAATAATTTATTCAAAAGTAAAAGAACAAACGGTGAGCGCTTTCACGTATGCTATGATACGCTTCTTCAGACAATATAACATAAAAACAGGCAGCATATTTATAGGGAGGCACATCCCAATGCTTAGATTCAATTCATCAATTAAACTAATAATTCAATTAAAAATCATCATTGTCTTTTAAAGGGAGATTTTAAAGCCATAAAACAACTAGCAACCAAAACTGAATCACTAGATACCCTATATATAGTGAGTCGTACAAATAATCAAACACTTTAAAGCTATCTGATTCACTCTCAAGGATACATATTTTATCTAAACATAATGCTATAAAGCATTGTATAATATTAAATAGCGTTATGTAGAGTACAATATACATTCATCTCTTCATTCTAATGTCTCATAGGACGACTTGTATCGTGTAAAGATCACTTATTTGTATATATTATATATATTATATAAATTTTTAATGTACACAAAATTCAATGCTCTTCATTTCAAGATTGTTATTAAAAACACATAGGCATAAAGTTAATTAAATATATACAACAATATGCATATATATGAACAAACATCATATATAAATTAGCTAAAAAATAAATAAATAAACAAATAAATACAGTAAATAAATAAATATAATACATTTATCAATTCATTAAAAGCCACATTTAAATACCACATTTAAATAAAAAAGGAAGTGGAAAGAATATAATAAGTATTGCACTGTATAGACATGAGAGGGAAAATAAATATAAGTGGAAAAACCCTATAATTCATGACTCATAAGAATTTTGAAACAATGAATATACAATTTAGGGACAACTCAAGACACATATTTAAAGACTGATTAAAGCCCTCTAGCTAGTATGAGGTGTGTTTAGAGATGTTACTAGTAGACTAATAAAAAATATAAACTGAGAACCAAGCAAAGTAAATAAATAATTATATATTAGACAAAGTATTAGAATGTCAAACATTGAGGTCATCTCCGATTGTTAAGAAAAGGTCTTATTGTAATGTAGTTGTTCAGGCCTGGATGACAATGGCCTCTTAGTCTAAGGATCCATTTCAGTTCATTCAACTCAAGTAAATTTATATAGTCACCACCTCTAACATTAACATCTACAACTTGCAGTACTCTAAACACAAAAGTATGTGATGGATTGAATATAATGTGTTTGGCCAGGACATTTAATTCATTTTTCTTTTTAATATCATACTGGTGGTTGTATATTCTATTTCTCAATTTTCTTTTAGTGAGGCCTATGTAATATGCAGAACAGCACTCACAAGTGGCCAGATAAATTAGGCCCGAGGTGTCACAAGTGGCCCTAAATCTTGGTTTAAAAGCATAATTGAATTCTGGATGTGTAAATTCTTGCAGTTTAGTGATGTACCTGCAATAATTACAATGTCGACAGGGATAAGTCCCAAAGGTATAGATTGACTCTTGTACTACATTTTTAGTCAAAACTGGCCTGTCACACAATAAGGATTTCAAGTTAGAATTACTTCTATAAACTATGTGGGGAGTATTGCCTACTATTTTTAACGTGGACTCATCTATCAGTAACACTTTCCAGTTGTTAGATAGTATTTTCCTAATATTTTGAAAGTCATTTGTATAAGTCGTAATGAAAGATACTTTCTCCCTATAATTATACACTTCTCTTCTAAAACCAGGTAGGGAATAGTTATTACTCATGTTGTCAAAATCTGAATCTTCTCGAAATAAAATTCTTTTCCAAAACTGTCAAAACTGGCCTGTCACACAATAAGGATTTCAAGTTAGAATTACTTCTATAAACTATGTGGGGAGTATTGCCTACTATTTTTAACGTGGACTCATCTATCAGTAACACTTTCCAGTTGTTAGATAGTATTTTCCTAATATTTTGAAAGTCATTTGTTTAAGTCGTAATGAAAGATACTTTCTCCCTATAATTATACACTTCTCTTCTAAAACCAGGTAGGGAATAGTTATTACTCATGTTGTCAAAATCTGAATCTTCTCGAAATAAAATTCTTTTCCTAACATCCATTATTAAATCATAGTCATAACCTCTTTCTAAAAACATATCCACCATATTATCCGCTTCTCTTTTCAAATCATCCATATCAGTGCATATTTTTCTTAACCTAGTAAATTGACTACTCAGTATCCCTTTAAAAGTATGTCGCGGATGCATGCTATCATATTTCAGAATTGCATTCCTCCAACATTTTTTCTTATATAAAGTGGATACTAGCCTCCCATTCCTAATATTTAAACTGACATCCAAAAAGTTTACTGATGAGTAAGAAGTTTCCAGTCACTTCATACAGGACACACCAAGGCACACACATATTGCACGTTGGCTGCATGAAGACATGAACACTTACCTATGTAATGGTACATAGCACAAATCATAGTACGTGTTGCATGCAGCACAACTCATAATTGCTGGTTCTATCAGTTTAGGACATATTATGCTTGATGACAAGCAGACTTTGTTGTGGTCAGTCCTTTGGGGGGGGCACATCACCCACTACAAACAAAACAGTGCAAGAACTTACCAATGTCTAGATAGCCAAGGTTATGCCATATGGATATATATATATATATATATATATATATATATATATATATGTGTGTGTGTGTGTGTGTGTGTGTGTGTGTGTGTGTGTGTGTGTGTGTGTGTGTGTAAGTGTGTGTGTGTGTGTGTGTGTGTGTGTGTGTGTGTGTGTGTGTGTGTGTGCATATATATATATATATATATATATATATATTATATATATATATATATATATATATATATATATATATATATATATATATATATATATATATATATATATATATACAAGTGGGCTGGAGTGATAACCCCTACCTATCTAGTAGTATACACAGTGCTTATTGCATGTACCATGCCTTATGTCTGAGACTACACTGTCAGCTGGTAGTCTTAAGGTGGCTGACATCATTAGACCTTGTAGAAGAGGGCAGTTTGGAAGCCAGCAGCAAGTTACAGGCTACAGTGAGATTAGAACCACTACCTATTTAGTCTTTCACGCTATAAATCACAACATTTATCACATGTGCCATGCCTTATGTCTGACACTGCATTGTCAGCTGGTAGTCTTAAGGTGGCTGACATCATCAGGCTTTGTATAAGAGGGCAGCAGTTTGGAAACCAGCAGCAAGTTACAGGCCTAAAAAGCGCATAACCATTGCAAGTGGATTGCCTATGAGGGCATGTTTTATGTTTTGCAGGGAATATGCACACGTACACCAAGTTGGCTGGAGTAAGATTAGAACTCCTACCTATCTAGTGTTATACATGACAGATCACAGTACTTAATCGCATGCACCACTGATAGTACACTGTTGTATATATGACTGCAGGGACAGTACTTGTGCATTACACAAACTAGGCTTGTGCTGAACAGCATCTGTGGCCTGCAGAGTGATATTGCTTCATACTGTTATCTGGATCTAGTATCGTAGCAATGAGAACTGTTTTTAACCTAGCCATGTGTGTACAGTTACCAGTATGGCCATATGTGGCTGCTTGGAGTTACATAGGTGAATCTGTGGGCAGGGATAATGTGCCCTGTCCACATGTGCATTGACAACATTATACATTACACTGCCTGCGCACCTGTGTCTGTCTATGTGGTGACATCCAGCAGGCACAGTGGTCTGTAGGTAAGTGGATTATGTACTGTTGCATCCTTAGTTTGGATCCTTTAAGCTAAAGTATGACTGTGTGATAGTGCAGATTTACTTATCATTATTAGGGTATGTCAGACAATACAGACATCCACGCACATATTTCTGTATATAACAGGGACATATATATATAAATGTAGAGTGTGTGTGTACGCTATGTATATGTGTTATGTAGTTATATGGGGCAGTGTATGTATCATTTTAATATATATATATATATATATATATAGGTATAGCTATTTGACACTATATAGCAATTGATATACTATGCATGTGAGATAGAGATGAATATTTATATGTCTGTATGTATAGGCATTTATACATAACAGGTCATTTTGATGAAGGGGCAACATAAATGTGCTAATTTTAATTAAGTGTCTGGGCATGCCCAGTGGGACTGTCAGTACTGATAAAATGACTTCAGTCCACACATACCTGTACCCCAATCTGGGATTTTGCATGTTACAGACATTAACATCTGCTCCTGTTTCTGCAGTACCGCACTTCACTCAATGTCCACGGCGTTCCTCAGCTGTATGCTGTACTTAATATGTGACTGACGTTGGTAATGTTAAACCACCAACAAACAGTCTGCATACCTCTCAATTGTCCTGATTTTTACATAATGTCCAGATTTTTACCTTACATTTTTGATCTGTTCCTTATAAAAAAAATCTGTTTTTTTATTTGTTTTTTGACAAATCACTGGGATGAGCTAAGGATTAAAGTTACTAAATAATGACATGTATTTGAGTTTCAGACTTCATATCCTTTAGAAAATGCATTCTAACGAAAATCCTGTTATTCTAGCAACTTTCTAAATGTGTCTCTAATTTTGGCCTTCGTCCCTAGCATTATAACAGGCTTTGTCAAGATTTCTTGATTTAAGAGATTTTGTGTGTGTGTGTGTGTGTGTGTGTGTGTGTGTGTGTGTGTGTGTGTGTGTGTGTGTGTGTCTGTGTAAGCTGGAGTTAGCATACCCCTCAGCTATCCAGGTTTTTGCAGAATGTCCAGATTTTTGCCCCATACACCTCCTAAAAAGGATTGAAGTTGTTAAATAATAACAGACATTTGAGTTTTAGATGTCATATCCTTTAGAAAAATACATACTAACACAAATCTTGTTATTCTAGCATTTTTTAAGTTCATGACAGTAATGTTTATAATCTGTCCCTATTTATTTTAGGCTTGTCCAGATTTCTTGCACTAAGAGGTTGAGGGGTGCATGTGTGTGAGAGAGAGAGAGAGTGAAATGCCCTATTTACAATTAGTAGGTGGAATTTATTTTCAAGTGCATTTTCAAGGAATTTTGAGCTTGAAGGAAGAGAAGTTTACTGCTGATCATGCTAAGTCTACTTAAAATTTGCAACTTTTTTGTTTAGCAAATGCTATCACTATTGTGGTATACAATATTAAATCCATGTTTGTAGCACAGCAGGTAGCATACTTGCATCTTTATATAGAAGGCTGTAGGTTCTACTCCCACAGCATATAGATTTGTATTTTAAGGTGGTGGGTGCTAAGGTCCTAAGTAAGTCCTCCTTTGGATGAAATGCCTAGTAATTATGAACATGTTTTTCAACTTGCTACCCATTCCCTACTGCAATATACCATGTTACCATTTTTAATGTAACATCGGCAATTTATTCTTTAAGGGCACAGGTAATGAATTTGTAGATGAAACAGTGGGATACAAAATTTGTTTTCTAGCAACAACCTCATCATTAGTTTAGGATCTCTTTAATGTGGAATTACTCAGATGGCTTTTACTTCTGCAGAGATTGTACATATTGACTGATATTGGTGGCTTGTAATGGCAGACATTTGAGTGGCCTTTATGGTTGAAATATTCTGAATTGGGAAGTTTGTCATTATTGGTTCATATGTTTTGTTTCATTGCTTACTGGAAAAATGTTCAAAACTATAAATTTAAAACACACTCTAGCAAGTGGTGCTGTATTATACAAGAGATATAATTCAATTATTATATATTATAATTAATACATCAGGAAGATGAATCAAAGAACTTTTGCATGGTACTAAAAATGTGTGTAAGGGCCTTATGCTTTGAAAATAGCCCAAAGGTAAATTTCTTTGAATGTGGGTTTCAATGCTATTTCAGTGAATGTGAGTTTCAAAGGTAGAGAAGTTTTAACATTAAATCTGTTTTCATTGTAAGACTATTGCTTGCTCTACCAAATGTCTATCAGTGTTTGTGCTATATAATTTGAAATAAAAGTTGTACATTAAATCCAAATATCTGTAAGCATTGTAGAAGTAAAGCATAAAACACTATGCAGACTGAGTTTTGAACAGTGTTTATGGCAACTGGGGAGAAATAGTCAAGTAATGGGACACTGGAATGGCTGCATGAGGGGGTTGTGTGTGGGGGTTGGGCTGAGCAGGAGGGCTCTGGGTTTGCATTCCCCTACAAAAAAGTCCTGCAGGATCCCCTGCATGTGTTGCCATTGTTTAATATCTCCCTTGACTGATGTCATGAATATTCCAGCCATGAGGCCTAGTGAATATTAAGGAACACACACTATTGGACTATATCTGTAGTCACATGTGGATGTTACATCTGTCCAAATAGCCCACTATATTTTCTTGCATAACATCAGCAGATACATTCATATGATACTATATTATAGTAATGCTTACAATTTGTGTGTAGGTTTGAGACTTACCTTGTGAATGCAGCAGTTGACAGACCTGTAGTTCAGGGCTGACTCTGTGTGATGCAAGCAGTACACAGTCAATACATGGATAGGTGCAAGTTGTGTGGGTTGCCTGGCATCAGCTATTTTAATATATGTTTTATTATTTTATTTATTTTTATTTTACATTTGTTGACCGGGCTAGTCCAGCTGGATTAATGTCCATTTTCAGTGGAGGCCCGGGGAGAAAAGCTCCTGAGGTTAGATACAATATTGGAAATACATAAGAAGAAATAGTACAAGTGTGATTATACAAATGAAAAATGAACATACAAAAATTATAGATTTTAATTAATTCAGAACAATCCTAGCAAAACAATATAATAAGGTATGAGATCATAAAGTATATAAAAGGTAGTATTGAACCATGGTAGATAATACACAAGGTTTTTTTTTTGCTAAAAGAGATATGTAATATTTACAATAAATAGGGGTAATATATCAGTTGAGGAAGAAGATAAAATCCAAGTGGATGAGAAAAGTTTATGATAGAGTTAAGGATGCCAACAGGCTAGTCTGGGTTGGTACAAGAGCAAAGCCAGAATTTGTTAAGATGTATTAAAAGTTGTTTTTTAAAGAGTGGAAGAGTATGCAAAGAGGACAGATCAGATGGAAGATTATTCCATACTTTACCTACTGAGTTAGAAAAGGCAGTTGCCTGCAGAGTTCATAGTTTTGGTAATATTAACAAGTAATTTGTCAGAGGAACGTAGTTGTTTCAGGTTGATATAGGGAGTCAAGAGTTTGGAAAGAGCTGGAGTTTTAGAAGGTTGGTATAGAATTTTGTGTGCAATTAAGAGTTGTTGAAAAATAAGTTTATTAGGGAATTCCAGCCAGTGTAGTTGTTGTAGGTTTAGACAGTGGTGAGTTCTGAATTGTGATGTGGTGGCAAAGCGGGCAATATTGTGGTAAGATGTAGTGAGTTTCTTAAGGTTGCTTTTAGATAGATTAGTGTAAATAGGAGATGCATACAAAAGGGTAGAAATAAGATGTGTTTGGGCTAGGGTTATCTTAGTTTCAGGTGTGAGGAAGGACTTTATTCTGTATAGGGATCCAATCTTTTATTAAGGGCTTTTATTGTGTTGTTGATGTGACAATCAAAGTTAAGATAATTATCAATAGTAACACCAAGAAGTTTAGTTGAGGAGTCAGGAGAAATAATGGTGTTATCAGATGCAGTAATACAGAAGTTTAACAAAGTCGATTCTGGTAGGTGAGAAGAGTAATAATTTAGTTTTTGGGGTTAAGGAGTAGACAGCGATTGGAGAACCACTGTTCAACAGTTGAGAAGGCTGATTGTGTTTGAAACTGGAGTTCTGTTTGAGAAGAGGCAGTGCAAATTATAGTGGAATCATCTGCATATTGTATGCAGGTAGTATTAGGTATAGATGATTGAAGGTCATTATTAAAGATGGAAAATAAAAGTGGGCCTAGGATAGACCCTTGTGGAACTCCTAAAGAGATAGGGAGGAGAGCAGAGAGAGAATTTTTCCAGAGTACGGCTTGCTGACGATTGTCAAGATAGGAAGAAAACCAGGTTAGGGAAGAGGGCTCCAGGGCAATAGATTTTAGTGTGTGGAGAAGAAGTGTATGATTTACCATATCAAAGGCTTTTGATAGGTCTATGAAGAGAGAAGATGTAAGATTATTGTTATTACGGTTTAGGTTTATTGTGTTGGTGAAGGAGAGAAGAGCTGTGGTAGTACTGTGAGCAGGTCTGAAACCATGTTGAGTGTCTGCCAGAAGGCTATTATTGAGGAGATGGTTGAGTAGTTGTTTATGTATGCATTTTTCCATGATTTTAGCTAAGGGGGATAAAAGTGCTATGGGACGATAGTTGGAGAAGTCGTAAGATTTGCCTCCTTTATGGAGGGGAATGATATGTGATACTTTCCAGATTGCTGGGACTTTACTTTCTTTTATTGATCTGTTTATTAAGATAGAGACAGGGTAAGCAATGGCTTTTGCTGCTAGTTGTAGGAATTCAGCAGGAAGCTTATCAGCGGAAGGGGTGGTAGGTTTAAGTTTTTGGATAAGAGATTGTATATAGGAGGTAGATACAGGTTGTAGTTGAAGGGGAGGAATGGTATTTATTAAGGTATTTGGAGGTAGTTGAGAAGTATCAGGAGATAGTTGGTTGGCTAGAATTTGTATAGAATTGGTGAAGAAGGAATTAAAGTTATTGACTGTTAATGTGGGATTATCAGGGTCAGAGTTCTGAGGGTTGGGTGTAATAATTTGGCCGGGGGTCAACAGACTATTGATGCTGGACCAGAATTTTTTGGGTTCCTTTTTGGTAGTTTTTTGAAGTTGAAAGTAATAGTTCTTTTTGTCTGTAAGAATGGCTTTTTTTGTACTGTTTCTAAGCTCTCTAAACTTTTGGTGGTCTATTTGACTTTTGGTAGAGCGCCATTTATGCCAAGATTTATTTCTGAGGGTGATTTTATGCTTAGTATTTGTGGTTAGCCAGGGAGCAGTTTTAGTTTTAGTTCTAATGGTTCGACTTGGGGTGTGTTGATTAAGAATTGCTAAGAATGTTGAGTTGAAGTGTTCCACTGCTTTGTTGAGTGGGAGATGTTTTAGTGGGGCCCAATGACATTGGAAAAGTTCAGCTTGAAACCGATCAGGGTTAAAATGTTTCTTTGAATGAAGGGTTCTAAAGGTTGTGGGTAAGGTTAAGTTGGTTTTGCTTCTAATTATATAGGTTAGTGAGTGGTCACTAAGGTCGTCAGGAAGAATACCTGTTTGGTAGGTTTGCAGGGGGGTATTAGTGAGGATCCAGTCTAAGGTAGAAGCTTTATTGTTTATTTTATTGGTTCTAGTGGGAGTATTGATAAGTTGTTTGAAGCCAAAGAGGTTGATATGTGAGGTAGGGTAAGCATTGTTACAGGAATGCCAATCTATATTAAAGTCACCAAGGACTAGTGTTTCTTGTGGAAGTTTGATAGAGAGTTGTTAGAGTATATCTTCAAGGGTATTGATGTTATTTCCAGGGGGGAGATATGCACAGATGATGTTAATGGCTTTATTGGTATTGATTTGTATTTTAGAGCTAATTACTTCAACAGAATTATTTTGAGTAAGAGTTAGGTCTAGAGGAATCAGTTTAAGTTTTGCTTTATACAGGATGGCTACACCGCCTCCTTTCCTATTAGTGCGATCAAGCCTAATAATGCTATAACCAGGTGGGGTAATTTCGATGTCTTTAATTGAGGGTTTTAACCAAGTTTCTGATAGGCATAAAATATCAAATTTCTCAGTTTCAAGAAGGGCATGGAGTTGAGTAATTTTGTTACAGATACTACGCACATTAAGATGGGCAATAGACAAAGAGTTTGAAGGTTTAGAGTAAGAGAGGGATACAGGTTTAGTTAGGTTTTGTTCTATGATGGTTGTAGTATGATGTGGACCAGGATTGGGGTGAATATCACCATCTTGTAGTAAGTGGAGAAGAGTAGGATATATCTTTGGTTTAAGATTATAGTGAATGTCATTTGTTTTTTTGGTATAGGTTTTTCTGAATTTGCAGTGTACTAATCTGTGATATTTGGCTAGAAGGTAGATGGACTGAGAGGGTGAATGCAAATAGGATGAAGATGAAGATGTTGTTAATGTGGAGGTACCTTTAGAGGGCAGTGGTGTAGAGAGAGTCTGAGAGTATTCATAAGAAGTTATGATGTAGGAAGTTACAAGAGATGATAACAATAGTAAAAAGATGAGTAGTCTTAGTAAAGCAGGTATAGTTAGTGTGGGCATAGTGATATCAAAGTAGTTATGCAGAGAAGTAGGAGGAAATGAGATGAAGTAAAGTTTAAAGAGAGAAATAAGAAATTAAAGAGGGTGGGGTAGGAGGTAGGGATATAATGTGGTATAAATAGTGTTTAAGAGAGGGGAGGTGGAGTAATTATGAGAAGAGAAGGTGTAATGAACTCAGAGAGTTATGTAGTGATTTGATTGGATAGGAGGTTTAAAGGGGTGTGTCCCTATTACAGATAAAGGTAGGACCCCTGGAGGTGGGTGGGAATTGGGGGTAGGGTGGGGAGCGGAGTGAGCCCGCAGGGCGAACGGAGCGGGAAGAGAAAAGGTCCAGGAGAAAAACAATCAGTGAAGTGCTCAGAAAGAAGGTAAGTAAGGCAAGGGGAAGTAAATATATTTGGTGTCAAAAGGAAGGAGCAAGTAGAAGTTAGAAATATCACAGTAAGTGGAAAGAGAAAAGTGGAACAGAAAGGGGATGACAGTAGGTAAGATAGAGAGGTAGAGGAGGTTTCCAGAGGAAAAACCCTAGAAGTAGGGGCCACCTTATGACCACAGGGGATATGTCAATACTTGCTGCTTACAAGGCTTATGGTTTAAAGCAAAAGGCAAGTAGCTAGGGATATTATTGGCAAATATATGATCAGCTGGTTGAGAGGAGGGGGGGTTAGTTGTTGGCTGCTGGTAGTGCTGACCTTGGGTTTTACAACTCAACTGGGAAAAAATACAAAAAGATTAAGAAGAGCAGGAGCTCTAGGTCATACTTTCTATTATTTCTCCACGAGTAGGCTCCACAGGGTGGGATAACTTGTGTTCCTTAAATTAGGTGAGGAGAGTAGCAGGTTTGGATGGGATGCAATAACCCAGACCTAAAGGTGGTCAGGAGGGTTTTACTGCTGAGAAAAGAAGGAGAGAAAGGAGATACTTTAGATTTAGAACAAGCACAGTCTACAGAAGGCACTACTAAAAAATACACGTCATATACCTGATTAAAAAACTCAGAGTTCAGCAACAGTTCTAATTGAAGTTAATACAGGCAGTATCACAGCAGTGAAATACATTTAACTTTATCATGTAAAAAACTCAGAGATCCACAACAGTTCTAGTAAAAGTTAGTTCAGGCAGAAGCAGAATAAAACATTTATCCTGTCTAAAGCAGCAGTTTAGAATTGATATGACATATCTGAGCAGACCAGAAAGTTTCAGTTAAACATAGATACAACATCTAAAGCAAGGCTAAATTCCACAGATTACACTAAAATACTAGGTATTGAGTCAAACAGCAATAAAAGTAAGTTAGACTATTAGATTAAGCTTCACAATTTATAGTAAGTGGGGTTGTGATAAGCCTCTGTAAGACCTAAATGCAGTGACTAAGGGTTCAGTTGAGCTAAAGGTGTTACTGTTAAAATCATATAAAATTACCGATCAGTACACCAAGGATATATAGATCACTAGGTGCCTTTATTTTAAAGAGAATGTCTTATACACTAAACGAGCCTTAGTTACGAGGCACTGTTATGACACCTGTAGCACCACTATAAAAAGTAAAACGCGCTGCTAGTGCGATATACTGTACAGGGAAACAGGATTTAACAGTCTCATTGCGCCATTATGAAAAGAAAAGAAAAACGCGCTGCTAGTGCGATAAGCTGTACAGGGAAACAGGATTTAGTAGTCTACTAGCACAATATTCTATAAAGGGAATTTAAGGCAATACATACATATGTATGTAAGTAGGAGTAAGATGTCAGTCCCTGGGGCCCTAGGTTGTCAGTGAATGTGCTACGTGTCGCCTCTTAGCCAATGCCAGTGCATACTGGGCATGCCTATGTCTGCCTACAGGGACATCATCAGGGGGCTCCTCCTATGAGTCCTCCTGTGAGTGCAGCTGTGGTGACCTAGGCACAGGTGGGGGGCTGTGTATCCCTTCCCTTTGCTGATCATGCTGCAACTGTTTCCGCAGGACAATAGTATG
>NC_056744.1:867834713-867974713 GCF_019279795.1 Protopterus annectens
CAGCTGTCAAGTCTGCTCGCAGAAACCTGCAAAACATGATAGGGGAGGCATCGGAATGCAAAGTAAGGAGGGGAGGCATTGGATTGCAAAGATAGGAGATTTGCCATAGCAGAGCAAAGCAAACCGACAGTAGACCTGCAATAGCACACATTACGCAAGATACGCCAGGTTTAGGAAAGTACAAATGAAAGCAGGCTGCTGGATGCATACCAGAAAATGGTAGGTGGAACATGCAGAAATGTAAAGGGAAGGTCAAGAGGTAATCGACGGCAGCCAAATGTAATTCAACACCAAAGGCACCACAATAGTAGTTCCGGTAGTAAAACACATAAGATACCCTGTAGCTACGATCGTACATACACACCCTATGACATCATCGGTGTTCACAGCACAATAGTATAAAGTGTGAAAGCACCCTACACACACCTGTGAATTCCCAAACACTGCACCATAGGTGTAAACACACAGGGAACTTTTAAAATGTACATGTTGGGAGCTGCCATAGCTGTGATTCATCAACATGTGTTAGAGACTGATGGTGTTATGGAGGATGATGCCGACAACCACCGCAGGCCCCAGAGGAGGAGAAGAGTGTTCAGACCAAGGGTAACCTACCAGGGGCTACATGATCTTGAGATAGTAGAGCATTACAGGGTGGACTGGGACATCTTACAGCAAATAGTGGAACTGTGCCAGCCATGCCTGAGAACCAGAAATAACAGAGGGGAACCCATCCCAGTGGACACAAAGGTATGTGTAAGCATGTGAATACTAGCCACAGGTACCTTTCAAAGACCAACTGGAGATATAATGGGGATCTCACAGGCATCAGCATCCAGGGTACTACACCAGTTCCTGGATGCCATGTTACCACATGCCACTGAGCATATATACTTCCCCCGAACTCAGGAGGAGTTGGCCAGCAATATGCATCACTTCCACCGTGTGGCACACTTCCCGGAGGTACTGGGTGCGATAGACTGCACGCACATACAAATTAAGTCACCACCCGGTCAGCATGGTAGGCGCTACATAAACCGCAAGGGATTCCACTCCATCAACTGCCAGGTTGTGTGCAATGCCCAGGGCATTATCATGGATGTGTGTGCTGGCAGCCCTGGAAGCTACCATGACTCCCATATCTGGCATGCCTCACAGCTGTATCAGGTATTTGTCAGGGGGGACATCCCACATGACCACCTTGTGAGGGATGCTGGCTACGCACTGGAGCCATGGATGATGACTCCCATCAGAAATGCACACACACCTATGCAAGAACGCCATAATGAGGCACACGCACAAACCAGAATCATCACAGAGCGTGTGTTTGGGATGCTGAAATCACGGTTCTGGTGCTTGGACACATCTGGTGGAGCCTTGCAGTACTCCCCAGGCACGTGTGCCCACATTGTCATAGTATGTGCCATGCTACATAATATGATCTTGTGGAAACAGCTGCAGTAGGGACAAAATGGTGAAGGCCCTCATAGCCCACCGCAATTGCCAAGGCCATCACAGGCACAGAGGGATTCAGACCACGAACACACTGTGGCAGCCCGAGTAGACAGACGGAGTTGTGCCCAATATGCCTACGCCTTGGCAAAGAGGGAATGTATAGCACATACTCTGACAGTGTAGGCCCCTACGGACTGACACACCTCTCCATCTGCACACACAGTAAAATGGATGGCACACAAGCACGACCACCTGTAAATTGTAATGTATAGGTGGCCCACTGTGTGAATCCGACATAGGCAGCCCTCAAACATTGTACACACAACAGCTATAGGAACAAGGAATGTCAACACCTGAACAGTACATGCGCCTATCACCATGTGGTGGTGCTGTGTGTATAGGTTCCCAGGTACAACGGTAGGTTCACGGCCGACTGTCAGAGGCCATACACCAAATGGGGCAAACAGTGTCCGCTGTCGCCGCAACATCGAGTAACCAACTGTCGCATAGAGGAGCAGAGGCAATCGTGGGAGCACATGTGTGTAAGCACTGTTCTGCACACACTCAGCATAGAGTCCCTGCTGCATTAATGAAAGGCTCCACATAATATAATCATGAATGTTGTGTCAAGGCATGGGGTGTACCCATGACAGGTATTCGTCACCCCAACATGCTCCACCCACGGTCATTTGAAGGTGTAGCACAGTATTGTGTGTGGCTCACTGAGATATACATACCCAATGCCGGAGCACATCCAGTAAACATCACATGGACATACCATTAACTGGACTCATCAATATGTAAACTAACTGAGTTACTCATGTGAGTGCAGTATGGAGTAACAGCTATAGTATACTCCACATACAAAACGACATAACACGTGTACAAATCCCAGATGGCCATATGTTAAATGCAGTGACCGTCATGCATGTTCCCGGTCCCACGTCCTGCAAGGGATGTAACGTAATCCCGAAGGCACGAGTAATGCATGTCGGATGCAGGTCAGCAGATCATGTTTAGCACACGTTACCAGGAATATGCATTGCCCACTGCTGGTAAGCGACATTTAAATTTGACTATATGGATATGCGCGAAACAGGGATAAGCTACACCGAATATTGCACAGATCACGGTCAATGATGTCCAGAACAGGTGAAACCAGCATTATTCACCCCTGTACTAGTAGTGCCTGCTCTGAAGGGTAAAACGACCACTGCCAGGTGTAGAACATGCAATCATGTATAGAATCACCTAACACTATTGCTAGGCAAGATGTACCTATGGTAGGGTTGCCACCTCTTCAAATGACCAATGTGGGACATACGTCAGATGTCTGCAGGCTGACACATACACCCGGCCAGTACGAAATGCAGAACTTCACTGTTTTGCCTAGATAAAAGCTCATTCTTGTAATGTTTACTTACTTATTCTGTTTCTAGAACATATAGGTGGTTCAGATACAGAATAACTGTTTTATGCAACTATTACATAAACTATAGGAAATATGTATGTTCTAAAATCCCAGGACATTTGCCATGTTCACAAATATTTTGCAGGACACAACTTCCCAAAGAGGGACTGTCCCTCGCAGAGAGGGACAGCCGGTAACCCTAACCTATGGCAGGTGTGTAATGTGACAGATACAGACACAAACGTGCGGAGTCCAGGAAACAGTATACAGCAACAAGTACACAATGAAAGGTGTAGCTTGCCTGTCACTTTCCCCGTCAGATATATATATATATATATATATATATATATATATATATATATATATATATATATATATATACACATATATACATATATATATATATAATACTGATAGAAAGGGCGATTGAGTGATATATGTTGATATATATGGAGTCAGCGATATCTGCAAATATATATAATAGGTCAACGACATTCAGAACACCTCGGAGGTTCAAATAAATAGGATACCACCAACTATGGAATGTGTAACATACCGACATGCGTAACCACGAGGCTGAAAGACCGAATGAACACAGTACTGGAACAGTACAACCGCGAGTAATAGTATGATGATATGAAGGGACATTTAGTTACCGCTGCTGGGGTCGCGATCCACATAGGTACTGTGTTCAACTGTGTTTGTGAGCGCCGTAGTCTGTGTATGTGTGTGTTGAGGGTGCCGTGTGCATCTCCATGTGACTGTAATGTGTGTGTGTGTCCGCATCATGTGTCTGTTCGTGCCAACTCGGAGGTAGATCGTTATGGTAGGTGTGGGTATAGCTAGCCGTAGGCATAAGGTTACCACCTGTCCCACATTAGGAGGGACAGCCCCTCCCTGGGCAGGTGTGTCCTGATATAAAACATTACAAAGGGCAAATGTCTGGGATTGAAGGACATTAATATGTCCCATATATAATGTAATAGTTGCATTAAATAGTTATGCCTGTATGTAAGAAACGTAAATGTTACAATATGATAAGTAGCCGAAGTCCCACAATAGGCATGTATTGAGGATAAAAGTATGTGCTAACCTGTGTACTGACCGTGGCTATGTGTTGGCCAGTAAACAGCGCTCTGCATCCCACAAGTGTCCAACAATGGCCATATGAAAAGGTGGCAACCCATGGCAAAGAGGTTCTTTTGCCAACACAACCGCAATGACTGCAAATATCTGGGACAGAAATACACGGGATAGCTGTCAGTTAGACATATCCCTTTACATATCGCTGCAATTCCGGAGGTATGGAAGTATCAACCTCACCTGCATACTATATAGAAACCAATTAACAATGGCCCAATGTGCAATCCCATAACATAAGTCTACTAACTGATAGCTCTTTAATTAGGGATGGAGCCCACACACATATATATGGAATATGTAGAAATGCAAGCCCCACAAACCTGTATATGCTACGTACACCCACCAACATCCCCCACACTTAGAAACTATAGCAATACAGACTGCAATAACAGCACAAACATCCAGTTAGTCAATTACATCTGCAGAACCGTTAACATACCTTGTGAGAGATACAATTAGAGGCGCTATGCAAAATTTCAGCCGTTATATAATGGAACAAACGGCGATGTTACAGGTTTTGTTTGCAATAGTCCATTATCAGACGTTAGGATGACAGGAACACCCACATGTTGAATCACATACTCTAGCTGTCACACACAATCCACGGGGGACATGAATCCAAAGTATACTTGTCTCTATGCATAGCAGTTGCAATTACACATAACAAAACACAATACAGGCCGTCTCCCCGAAGGTAGGGCAAATGGGCAATTCCCAAGTGGAGAATTAAATTCTACCCCACTGTTGGCGCGTAATTGGTGAATGGAGTAGCTGCACAGCTGATATGCAAGCAGTTAGTCACTCAGGAACACCAATTGGCGGGAGGAAACCACATGTTACAGGTATCGACGTATATAAGGATGACTTGCTAGACATTCAAACCATATGCTCATACAAAATACCTGTTTAAGCAGTGTGAGAGAGATAGAGATGAAAGTCCATAACGATAACAAGGTATGTAGAACACTCGGTATGTAAGTTTATGTATAGCATGTTTTTTATTAATTATTTACTGTATGTATAGCCTGGTTTGCATTAATTAAAAGTGTCCGCAATGCATAAAGTGGGAAAAGGTATTTATGTAGTGATGTCTCGCTGAGCATACTTACGCATGTAGAAACTGTGCGCACAGCAGTGGGCCACAAGGGTCACATCACAGACACCACAAGGGATGCTACATGAGGGCTTTAAACAGAACATTTCCATACAACCCGCCGTCAGTGGTAGGGTATGTCCAACAAGTACGTGCCATAGGAAAGGATAGTATATGTTGATATATTGTCACAGTAGGCATGTGTATGGGCATATAACGACAATGACATGTCTAAGGTGGTCCCGCTGTGCAAGTATGCTGTGCATTATGGGATACTTTGTGAAATATGTGTAATGTATAGTATTGTAGGTAGATATGTCAGATATTCTACACAGCATAACAGGCATATCATGCATACCAAAGGTATTGTCTATTGGCATGTACAATAACAGGATACATATGGCTTGTAGGCACGGGACATTGCAATAGCATGATAGCTAATCTAAATGGAAGGGCTACCAAGTAACCATGCATACAGGACATGTAATAGCTTCACAGGTTCATAGTGGGGTACTATGCAGTCTAGCAAGTCTATGTGTAAGCACAACTACAGTGTTCACACGAGTGGCACCTCCCTAGGGTAGTGTCCTGTGAACAGCAGAGCCATGTGTTACCTGCATCTCTGCACAGTACAGCCACTGCAGTGATCCCTGGCATACATGTGTCTCCCAACCACCAAGGGAGGTATCACATGAACAGTGCTACTGAGTGTTCCTGCATGATGTACATAGGACTCATGTTCCAAAGCATGGTGAGTGACCGATTTGGGAATGTAACCCTCAAGCACATCCCACTCATTGTTGCGTGTGTGCACATATCCATGAGCATGTTGCTCACAGTGGCTTTTGCTTATGTCATGTATGTGGAGTATATCCATTAATATTGTTGTGGACATGGGCCCTGTCTGTTCAGCAGAGGTCACCCCTGAGTATGTAGTATGCAAATGTGTACAGACGTGGTGTCCATAGTTCAGCCACATACTTTAACTGTCGGAGCTCAATAAACATCATGGCGTGTTAATGGTGTGGTATGTAAAGCTGTAGCTGTTGTGTAAGGTACACCCTAAATGGGGTGGTGTACCCTTGAATGTGTGTAGAAGTCTTGAGTTCAGAGGTACAATGGGTGCCTATGTACCAGCTACACACCCAGTACAGATAAGTGTGGCCACATAGAAGAATATCCATGCCACAGTGGCAATACGGTAACCGCAGGAGTGGGTGTGACATACGTGTGTACTACAAACATATACAATGTGACATGTATGTAGGGGACTACCACCTATGTGATAGTCAGTGGGTGAATGGTGTAATGCAAAGGTGATGTTCATGCACCTTGTGTCATGCAGCTTGAGGCCATGATATTCATATCAAGTATCTGTCACAGTGACACCCATATGGATGGAGTCAGTATCAGCTGGTGGATCAATCATGGCACTTTGTATGCAGGGGTTTGGAAAGCTAGGCAGGGAAAGTCCCTCTGTGCTAGCCTGTACCTCAGGGAAGCATATACTGAACAAGAGGGGCCCAATGACTGAGGACTGTGGTATGGCAAATGTAACTGAAATGCAGTAGGTCCTATGGTATGCTACCCTCATTGTATGTGTCCTGTCCATGAGCCATGTTGCATAATATCCTGAGACATAGGGTACAGTGTGCAGGTGGATGTGTATGTTGTCAATACCAGAATGGAGAACGGTGCTGAAAGGCAATGAGAGGACAATGTAGGATGTGTGGACTCCCGTACCATCATCAACTACCCTGGTAACTGTATGAAAGGAGTCCACCAGGTGTAGGGGCCATGCTCTGACCCTAGCAAGTCCAACCCAGATGGCATCAAAGGACCGGAGCCCAACAATGTCTCTGTGAATGACGTCCTTGATGATGTTCCCCATAGCCATGCAGAACAGTTCAGTCAGGTGTGTAGGACTATAGTCCCACTCGTGCATTGTGGTGCCACCTGTGTGGAGTGTGATAAATGTTGCTGTGTGCCATTCAGGGCCACAATGTCTGATACAAGACTATTACTGAATATGGTGGCCTAGTGGGGAGACATGTCGTTCAGAGGTTTGTGGACATCACAGCCTGGGACTTTGGAAGGTGACATGGGGCCAGTGTCCCAGGACATATAGACTGCAGGTTAGTACTGTGTAGGTGTGACCGCAAGGACACTGCAATGTTCCTGCATGGATTGTGGCCCTGTAGTGAGTGAGAGGGTGTAATGTTAGCATTGAATCCATCCGCCAGCATGTTGCCAACATCACCTTGGTCTGTAATGTTCCTGAGTGACTGTTGTATGTGAGAGCAGATGTGGGTGTTATAAACGACTACTGACATACCACCATAATGCCTTGTGGTACACCCCGGAAAGTGTTGCAGTAATGTTTACATAGCTAGTCTTGGTGTATGTGATGAGGGATCCCATGGCCCTACCGAGGCTGACCAGTGAGCTACCCCACCCATGGGATTGTACACCACTGTGCAACTGCCTCCACCTGTTGTTGTACATTATGTCCATGGAACATGACCACCAGAGTGGCGTCTGTTATCTGGTGTGTACCATCATGGCTCTGTGTGGAATAGCATAATCCATGCAGTCGTGTACGTGCTAATGAAGTGCACTGGGGTATGTGTCAGCATTTGTAAGTGCAGTGTCCATCTGCATGGGTGTCATGACGTTAATAACTGCTGTCATAAGACGTCTGTAGTAGGTGTTGTAGTACTCATGTACTGTGTATGCCATGAAGGGTGTGGTGCCGGGATGTGGCTAACAAGGTTGATTAGCATATGTTTGGAATCCACCAATGAAGGGATAACCCCAGTTGTGGAACACCAGTCACATGTTGGTAGTGTTCATGTCAAGGTTAATGTTGGTCTTGGAAGTGGTGTGTATGGGTTGATCCAGCCGAGTGGAGGTTATGACTCATGGATGTGTCGGTACATGAGTGGCTATCCCAGTTAAGTGTGGGGTAGTGTCAGTCACACATCAGTAGTAGCTGTCTGAGCCCTACTGTCTAGTACACCAACAAATGAAGTCTGGTAACCATGGGGTATGTTGTTGAATCTGTAGCTTGTTACAATGTGTATAGCAGTTCCGGACACAGTTAGTTGCATGTGGAGCACCTCTGATGCATTGTGCTAAGTAGCTAGCCAGGATGTGTGTACAACATAGTGGGATATGGGAACACCTCAGCTGTGGGTCTGCCGGTCCAGGTATGTGCCTGAAAGATATGGTCTGTCTATAACCTGTCATTGCAGGTGTGCTCTGCAGAGCCTAGAGGCAGGTCCCAGTCACTGCAGAGATATTGGAGTGGTGCATTATAAGGTGTGCCTTGCCTGCGTGCATCACAGAGGAAGATGCAAGCAATGTGTCACATGACTCCATGTCCTGCTTGCCAGTTCCCATTCTGCCGGTGACTGTTATTGGAAACTGTGCAAGACAGGCAGTATAGAAGCAGCAAGAGCCTTACATGTGATCTGTACTCCCAGGGCTGACAGGTGCAGGTCATCTGTGCCAAAGCATTGTGTTTGACCAGGTCAGTCAAAGCAGACAGATACCAGATGCCTGTAGAATGACAGCAGAAGCATAGGCAACTGTTGAAGTGACACAGTCAGTTGTTGTACAGTGGTATCGGGTCCGGATTAATGCATAATGCTCCCCAGGGCTAGGCCCACACCTTCGGGCTACAACACTGGTGAGCTATTGCATGTCCCTGCACACATAGTCTGTGAAGTGGCATCTCAGGGCAGTCACACTAACATGGAGAATGACCGTCACATCATACCTGGTGAGGTGGGGCATGGGTGCATAGGTTATGTTGCAGAACCAGTTACCTGACAGCAAGATGTAAGCGACTATCGCCTTGTGTAGCCTGCTGTGTGGAGCTGCAGTGTGACCGCCTACAGACTCACCTATGACTGGTGTGTTGTGTATGTTATAACACCCTATTGGCTGTATGTGATGGGCACACATGAGTCTGTGGGCTATAAGTTGGTGATGTTGTGTTCCGTGATGGGGGCTGCCTCTGGTGCCTACACAGAGTATGGAGAGGTACTGCACAAGTTGTCCTCGTATGTGTGGCCTGTGGTGGAGATCATGTGAGACTATGTGATGAGTGGGGTGTGTTGCGAATGTGACACATCCCCACATGTCTGTCAGGTGCAGCCAGGGTTGGTGTCAGCATTACCCCCAGAAGGGCTGCATAAGTGCATCCCCCACAGGCTGTAGTGTCGTATGTTGGGAGGTGAGCATTGAATGTGTACATGAGACAATTGCTCTATTGCCACATGTACGACATATCCATCATATAGACAGGCAATAGCACTGGTACGTGACAGTCGGACATGCCTGTATATGCAACCATGTCTCACAGGATATGTGCGTTACGTGTATACAACAGCTGTTGTACCATAAGCAAGCTGGAAATTTTAGGACAGCCAGTGTACCTGTGGGAAATGGTGTGGAATGGGTGCTATATTAATCAGTAGCTCATGACATGCTCAAGTTCTGAACAAGTGCCTAGCATGACCATACAATACAGATAGGGTGTTGGATAATATCAACCCACAAGTGGTGACGACAGTCATAATGGGTGGCACCGCACTATAACCCTGCTGAGTATGGTGTGCATGTCCATGAACCATTATCACTGTAGATGTTAGCAGTACAGATGTACAAGACAGTACGGATGTTTGATTACAAATACCTTTGTATGTCACAGGAGTGTTCTACCAGTGGCCCGTTGACAGACTCACAACTACAAAAGGTGCCAGAGTGACATGTGCATATCACACCAGTGCCAGCTACAGTAGAACAGGGTTAATGTGTTGTACTCCACCCTCATTGTAGCCCATACCACACAGACAAATGTTAGGCATCTGTGTATGTAAGGATGTGAATGGCCATGACCTATGAGGAATAGCTGTGTCAGTGTTGTGAACTACATACAGAATGGGATGTGTGGGTGAGGTGTGTGACATATGTGCACATTCTGATGGATGATATCAGCATTGTCACCGCTAGGTGAACATCCCTGTACCCACTAACTACCACCTAGTCTGTGGTCAACATTATGGACACTGTGTAAGGGATGGTGCTGTGCAGTACACCTCCCTGCCTTGGTGACGTCTCCAGGCCCCTTGGGTAGTCATACAAGGTTCCCATGTCATGACAGGGTGCCATCCATGAGCATGGGGAACATTGGACAGGCATATACAGCACTAGGGTGACCAATATTGGATCACATATCACCTTTAAGGGGTAATGACCATGCGTGGATGGGCAATACCAGCCTTCACAATCCTCACCTCCACTATGCAGCATGCTGTCTACCTTGCATAAAGACATTTGCTACACCATGATGATGGACATGCTACATGTCCATATCCTGATCTGTAAGACATACATCATGGACAGCCACCGTCCTAATACTAGGATTGCCACATGCTGGACAGATCCCTGTGCCATACATGTGACATACTCCCACCAAACCATGCAACCCTGGCCATGAAAGCTGCACATGTCATCCCAGTCATACATGGTGTGATGGCCGCATGGTAGATGTAGTATCAACTGTCCGGATCAGTAATGCAGCACTGATGCACCTTGCGGTGGCATACTGGCTGTCTGTTACAGCTGGGAAACCTTGCCCATACACGCTATGGTTGATAACCATCCCTGCGAATGACATTCGACTAGCCATTGTCCCATGTCTATCACATGTGCAACACAGGTGATCCGTGGCAGGATGTTGAACAGCTGTACAGTGCTGTGTAGATGTATATGGCAAAACACATACATGTACAGGTGTCCATGCGTATGTGTGCATTGTCACTGCTCAAGTCCATTAAGGCTGTGTCTGTGTTGATATGTGACATATACACAGCATCAAGGTCAACAGCAGTACCGTAGACACATCCAGGCATGTGCAGATAGGTAAGAACAGCAGTGCAGGCAAATAGACATGCCCACATCAAGACAGCATTCACATGGAGTATGAACACTGTAATGAGGTGACACACATATATGGTGATGATATCCAATGCATAATGGGTGTTACATGTGTGTGACACAAACACGTCAGTTGTGTCAGTGTCACGATGATTTGCAAAGATTACTGTGCAGATGTACTAGATGTCATAGAAATGTATGTGCAGCAGTATCTCTGTACATCTCTGAAACTGTGACCTGTCACCATCATTAGTCTTACAGATAATGCCTCGTACACGCCTTCCAGCATACAGCCACCAGGAGGATGATGTCCTCATCCCGTACCTCCATGAGAACTAAGAGGTGTTGTTCAGCCATGTGCCACAGCATGCCCAGCAGCGGGATGACCTGTGGCAGGATCTACGCAGGAGGGTGAACGATGTGGGTGGCCATAACCGCACCTACCAGCAGGTGCACAGACACTGCATGGACTTGATACGACATGCAAAACAGCATGCCACTGCAATCACCAGGGAACAAGGTGGAACAGGTGGTGGGCCACCAACCCAGCCCCCACTCACACACACTGAGGAGCTACCGGCCAGTCTGGGGACACCCTCAGAACAGCATCCACACACACTAGCTGCCATCGTGGAGGTGGGTGTCTCCCAACCAATGAGCCTGGAGTTGCCTGGTAAGGCAGTACTGCACATATGGCTATTATATCCCATTTAGTTGCATGTGTCACTGTACATTATGTAAAGTAACAACATATGCAAGGTATGTGGACACACATGCTGCATACTACAGTATGCTACCCTGTGTATGCACGCATGTGCATACTATATGCTATTATACAGGTGAATGTGTTAACATGCACAGTGCACCCTGTGGCTGTCAGACAGTCACGGATAATGTTCATACTGCTGTGCACCCCTATACAGGTACCTCTGGTGTGCTGCACAGACATGAGTCCATTGCAGGTGAGACTGTCATCAGTATCAGGCATGTTAAAGCATAGATCTATTTGTCATGTGGCCAGTTAACAGTTGCACACTTGATGTTTGTTCCAGTCACGATATACAGGTCGCATCACCCATCATTCACACAGGCCACCCATGTGCAATATAAACAAACAAAATTATACACCGACTTGAAACCACAGTAGTTGTCATTGCTACATGTGTGGTCAGCTGTGCATACAACAGTGGAGGTGTTCTACAATGGAGGCATATGTAGTATGCAGTGGAACAACATGTGTGGTATGCAAACAGTACCACACAGTGAGCTGTGATATGGGCAGCCCACAGGTGTCACCATTGTGTTATATGCCCCTGCATTGGGTGCACACATTGTGATGTGCCATCTGACATGTCCCAGACACGTAGTGTTCTGGCTGCAATATTGTCACACTATCCCATGACCCATACCCCACATACCAAACATACAACCCGTTGTCTTCATAGCCCTGTGGATGGTGACATATCTGACATCTATGGGTGTATGTCATATGGGACAACACAGACATTTGAGATGGCCATCACACACATTTGGTCAACACATGTGCACACATGGCCATCGGGGATGGCCAGAGACATGTAGCCATACAGTAGATGTGATGTGTTACACACCCTGTTGCACATTGTCCACACATGGTCCAATTATAGCCTTAGTTGACTGATTATACAGTTGATGTGGTACACTGGACATCCTAAAAGCCTGTGTACAGCTAGTGGAGGTGTCACTGACATCTACCATATAAGATCTGTTGAACATCATGATTGTGTCATAGCATGACAGTAGTCACCTGTACAGCTTCCACAGACATTGACACCACATCAGGCCACAGATACTGTACATTTCCCTTGCTGCTGTAGGACATCACCTTTAGCTGTGCACATCGTGTGTGTGGTACATCAATGTCATGTGGGAAATGGTGAATTGACATGTCCACTATGTGTGGACATGGTTGCCAGGCAGCTAAGACCCTGTAGTTGTTGTGCAGGGGTGTCATCTGTAGGTCCTCCACTGACCTGTCACTTGACACAGCATGGTTTGGTGTGTATACACCTCAGCATCGTGGGTCACAATCCACAGTTACGTCATGGGTATGCATGCAGTTATGGCTATGCAATGTGTACATATTATGCATTGTACAGCAATATAGATGCCTCATGATGCCATGCAATGGCACAGTGTCTGTACTTCACACTGTATAGCAATGTAGACGGCTCACACTACACTTCCATGCTCATGCACATTTGCTAAACATGATTCTAGCTGTAGGGCATACAGACAACACCACAATGTGATGCCCATTACGATGCTGTACATGTGTCAGGACACCAATGTGTCAGACATGTATGCATGTTAATGCACACGTCAGCAGATTACATGTCAAGGTCACGTCAGCCATGTGTACTGTTATCCTGTTCTGGTCCACATGGTGTATCACGGGGATGCATGCATACTACCATGGTTGTGTGAACTGCATGGCTACTGATATGACATCTGCTTGCTGTAGTGTGCACCCCAGGGAGGTATGCTTACTAACACTATTAATTTCTGAGCTGCATGCCCTCTGCTGTATCACAGGCATGCTGCATGCCATCTGTCAAATCACATGCATGGTGTGTCTGTGTGTGGGTGTGTGTGTGTGTGTGTGTGTGTGTGTGTGTGTGTGTGTGTGTGTGTGTGTGTGTGTGTGTGTGTGTCTGTGTGTGTCTGTGTGTCTGTGTGTGTTTCTGTCTGTGTGTGTGTGTCTGTGTGTGTGTGTCTGTGCATCTATTGTAATTTAGAGTCTTTCTTCGCATTCACAGGTGATGTAGGTGCGTTACCCTCCTGCAGTCCATCTGATGTTAGTGTCCCCACAGATACTAGCAGTACATATGCATGAGGTACAGGCAGGGTTGTCAGGGGCTGAATCTGTGCCACTGGTTGCCATCCCAGCTATGTCCCCCAGTTCCCCGCACAAAGTTCTGCTGCCAACACATACCGCATCACCAATGGCCATAGAAGAAGGACAGTCAGCGTCTGATAGCATGGAACAGGAGCGTGTGGTGGCTACAGAAGGTGTGTCTACACACCATGGTGTCAGTGTAATGACTGCAGATGTGCCACACAGGCATGTGGCTGGTGCTGCTTGTAGGAGGACCTCTGGCAGACATGCACCTGCAGGACAGAGCGCAGCAGCTGGTATCACCAGACGCATGTTCCAGACTGTAATGGCAGAACAGGCACGTGCTGAACGGCAGAACAGAGAAGGGCAGAGGCTGCAGAGGGCTGCTATCCATACCCTAAATGACAACATCCAGGCATTGGCAAATGCTCAACAGCAGATTGCTGATGTTCTGGACAGGCGATTGGGTTGCATGGTCAGAATCCTTGACCGTGGCATGGCAATCCGTGAGTGTGAGCTGTCTGTGCTGAAACATCTGGTAGGAGTGAGGCGTAGGCCATGTGGACGTAGGCCAGCTACACCACCTAGTGCAGGTCAATGTGAGCATGCCACCTCAAATACCCGCTTCCATAGTGCTGGTAGCAGTAGCAGTGCAGCTGGTGCTGCGCTGTCCACAACAGGACATAGCAGGCCACGTGGACATGGCCCTTGACGTTCCCAGCAGGGACATGGTTCCAGTGGACATGTGTCATCAGACAGTAGCCCAGCTGTACCTCCGCCTGGTAGTGCCCGTGCAACCCCTGGCAGGCACAGGTCACGTGGCCGTGGCTGGACACAGTGAGCTGTACAACCTGGTCTGTACAATCTGGAGCTGTCAATAATACCCCGTGTAGGCCTCACAAAAGGCAGAACTGTGTGCACACATACACGCACACAGCAAAGACATCTGTAGGGCACCACAACACCCACATGCATACTGAACAAACATGTCCAATCATATCACTGGCCCTTACCCACACACAAGATGTCATCCATTGATGCAGCCTATGCCCCTGGCAAACATTATCACCCTGTGCATATGATGAAGCCTGTGCTGCATCCCTGTCATCCACACCATTGGTGCAGGGACATGCTCAAATAGTCTGATGCACAGGGTGAACAAAATAGTGAGAAGTGTATATAACATTAGTTGTGTAAGAATAGTGAGAGAAGTGTATATTACATTTGTTGTGTGTGAATAGTGAGAGACATGTATATTACATTAGTTGTGTACTTTGACATGCACCAGACATACCATGTAGCACAGATTCAGCATGCATTGTTATATGTTCACAGTATGTGTCTCGGTAACAACAGTAACAGCATGTTGGTAATGATGTCCTGGTTCCCTCCTTATGGTCTACTTGCATGTGCCTACAGGTAGCACTGTTTGCAGTCTCCCATGTGTAACTGTGGAGTACTCACAGGCACATATGGCAATATCAGCATGCTATACGTAGCCTCAGTCTGACTGCTGGAAAGTCTAACATAACACAGATGTCCACGCATATACTGATCCAGAAGTATGTGGGCAGTTTAATAGGCTACAGTGGGTAGAGATGTGACAGCCATACCAGGTCACATCACAGGTATGTTGACATGGTGCAGGGGTTGTACATAGCGGTCTGGCCAATGATAATGTTAGAGGCCACTTGATAGCATGAGACCTCACTGTGTAGCAGTAATATGCTATCACATTACAGGAACATGCTCACACTCACAGGGTCAACAACACTATAACTCACACCCCATAGTGTTGAGGTGAGGACCCTTGCCTATGTGGTCATCACCGTCACAGTACTGTGAACCCACACGACATGACACAGACTAAGAACATGTACAGGTAGCCAGTGCGGCTGAGACCAATGGCATCAACAGGGTAGTGGACTGCATCACCATGAGGAGCTAGGGATCCTGTGTGTTCTGTATGGTAGCATACACCCTCACTCCATGCACCAGACAGCCATACATACCTACATACACACACACACTGTGGAGACCACAAATGTCATACACATATGGATATCTGATGTGTGTGATACACACACTACACCTGCCTGTGTCATGCTTTCCACACTGCAGTATGTACAGATCTCTACAACAGTGTACAGGGTTGTGTAACAATTGGGATGATCCCTACCATATGTGGCATATATGGTCACACAAGCAAACACACATGGCAGTACTGTGAATGATACACCTGCTATATGATGATACGTCTGACAGACATGCAGCAGTATTGGCCGCATTATGTGCACCAACACTACCTTCGGCAATTGTGCTGCAATATGCACACGGGAGGATGTAAGTGTTACAGGTGTCAAGTGATGTACTGTCAGTGACACCTGACCGCTGTGTAGGGTTTATGTCTCCACCGTCCAGTAACGGTAACATAGCATACTGTTTGCACATGTAATGGTAGGATGGCATGTGACACACCTGTGAGCCATACCCACCAAACATCCATCTACACAGGTGGATCACCACTTTATGTACACACATCCATCCATACCTGCTGTAGATCCTACTGTACTGTCAGTATGTCACCATATACAGGTGTCAATGATGGGGCTGCATTGCAACTGCATGTTGTAGTTAGGCACAGATTAGTTACTTACATCAGCTACTGCACATGCATGGTAGCTGCATGCACACTACAGATTGTACATGTGTGTCGGTCCTACATGCCTGTCATGTAGCCATGTTTGTATGCATTGCAATTGGTGGACATGTGTGTTGACATACATAACACATGGACTGTTGTATGATATGATGGGTGTCATGGGTAACTAGTACAGAGGGAATGTGTCCTCGGTCAACATTGCTGCCTCATGTACTGTTAGCATTCAACAGCCATGGACCCACCTTCCATTTGTGTGCGTATGATTGCTGTAGCCAGTTGTCTGCATGGAGGACAGCAAAAGCTATGCTATGTACATATGTGTCATGTGTGTGGTCCATGCACATATCCACTGCAATTACATGTATGACATAGCCTAACATGTGTGTTCGTTGGTGTACAGCGACAGTCATCTGTCACAGCTGTGTAAGACCCAGAGCCCCCGGAATGTGTAGAGCTGACCTGGTTATGTACAGTGGTATCATTGCAATGCATAACACATGATGGAACCCTGTCGGTACATGTGTAGTCTGCACAGTTGCTGTAGACCTATGTACAGTGCACTGGTCATGAGTCACACGGTGTTGTGTTAATGTATGGCTGTGTATTGCTGGTCCAATGACATGGTGATGTCGGAGGGCTACATTGTAGATTGTGGTGTGTACCTCTGTGATATGCACCTGAGACATCAGTGATAGCTCCTGAGTGTGTACTGGTCATTACATTTGAGTGGCCTTCATGTACGTGGGGACAGTAATACCATACTGTGCCCTTCCGTGTTTAGAATCCATGTGCATGCAAGACAGCCCTTTGCAACTGCTAAGTGTGTGAGCATGCCCAGTACGCCATTGTGTAGATGGACACACAGTACATTCCAAACTGCGCCCTTCCATGTTTAGAATCTGTGTGCATGCATGCAAGATGGCCCTTTGCAACTCCTAAGTGTGTGAGCATGCCCAGTACGCCGTTGTGTAGACAGACACACAGTACTTTCCAAACAGACGTGTGATACTAAGCATGTGGGCATGGCCATTGACATCCTGTATAGCGATGGTGGTCATCCAGGCAACAGGTGTTCATTTTCAATGTCAAGATGGATGCCTACATTGAACACATTGGTTGCTGTCTTGAAGGGTGTACTGTCTGTGGCGCGTCCTGTATCTATGTAGTGTTGTAGTGCTCCATAGATATTTGGTTGCCCCGATCACACCACTGCCGTGTGTTTGTCTACGTCTACCTTGGGACAGTAATATGCTTTCAGACTGCTCACTCTCTATACATTCCCTATCGGCATCCTTGCCTTTGTGGATGATGTCACCCACCTAGAAGTATGCCTCTGGGAGCGCTGTGTTCAGTAATCTCGGTAGCGCATTCTGTAAATGCATCATGCTGTAGTGTGTTAGGGTAGTTAGGTGTATGTTCGACTCCCAGCCCTGCCAAGTGTGTGTGTGTGTGTGTGTGTGTGTGTGTGTGTGTGTGTGTGTGTGTGTGTGTGTGTGTGTGTGTTTGTGTGTTTCCAGCTGCATGACAACAGTACATTTCTTTGACAGTATTCACTCTCTATAACATCCGTGCGGCATCTTTGCCTTTGATGCTGCTGTCTGCAGGCTAGACGTGTGCCTGTGTGAATCATGTGATCCACTGATCACAGTAGCGCGTTTTGTAGTTGTGTAATGCTGTCATGTGGTGCAGTGCTTACGTTTATGTTCTGCTCCCAACCCTGCCACGTGTGTGTGTGTGTGTGTGTGTGTGTGTGTGTGTGTGTGTGTATATGTATCTATCTACATATATATATATGTGTGTATATATATATATATATATATATATATATATATATATATATATATATATATATATATATATATATATATATATATATATATAGATATATGTATGTATATAGCTATATATATATATATATATATAGTATATATAAATGTATGTTGGGATTATCACTCTTGACTGTGCTGCATTGTCTGTACGTGAACACCTTGGATGTATGTACATCTGCTATGGCTCTGTGATAGTGCACATACTGTGTGCTGTAGTGATCGTGGGTTATACATGTGTAGTGACCAGTTATTGTCTTGCTGGGTATTACACAGGCATTGGAAACAATGTTAGTGCAGCACCTTTGAGTGGTCGTATGCAGATCTCTTAAACAGTCAGCGGTGGTTATTACATTGGAGTGTGAGTATGGCTCATATCCGTCTGTAGTAACTGTCAAGTCTATGCACCCCAGGTTAACATTACAGACACACGTTTATCCACAGGTTGTGGTACAGGTCCTAGGACTGTATGTGTAGACATTGACAGGTGCAGGACTGGGTTGTGTTGGATGCATCGAGGGGTGTCCATGGCCAGTAATGTGGATCTCTACAGCCTGGCAGGTACAGTCTGTGACTGTCCCACAACCTCCTGTATATGGCTTACACATGCTGTACCTGTGTATATGCAGACACACACACTTACCACAAACAGCTACGGCTATCACATACACACACCCCTTGCACCACCATTGGGCCATGCAATAACCGTTGTCCCTCACACACACACACCTACGTGTACATTGGATGGCTCTATGACAGCTCTGGACATGTTAACACCACACCCTGTGCATATGATGTCACCTGTGCCACCACCTGTGATGTGTAACATTGATGCAGGATCTGTACTAACCTGGTGCTGCTGCACACAGTGGCTTTATTCCACTGTATTGATGTTAGCATGCTGTTAACACACAGTGTGTTACTTCCAGGTGTACTTCAGCAGGCATGATGCCTTGCAGCTATGACCATCACTGTAGCATAGTTTACAGCACTGTTACCTCTGATGATGTAGTCTCCATCCATGTGCCATTTCACTGATGTGTGTAGTATTGGCAGCATGTGTGTCTGTGTGTGCAGTACGTGTGTGATGTGTGTAGTACACATGTATACCTGCTTACAAATGCATACACGACATTACACAGACTTTACCATTCGTACACTAGCTTATTTGTTTTTCCACACGCACACACGGGCTAACACGCATGCACACATACTTACTCGGGCTTACTGGCACGCATGGGCGCAGACACACTGTGGGCAGGTTTGCATGTCACATCGGTGGTATCCATGGCGTACGCCGTCAGTCTCCCGACGTTCCCTGGGATAGCTCATGACACGCCCCTTCCCCTGAGTACTGACAGCACACATGTGACACTGCTCCGGTGAGGTTACAGTGTTTTGTACATACACACTCCTGTTGTCACCTATCTTCTACTCTAATAGTCCCCTTAACCTACACTACACTGTAGAGGCTTGGCCCATATGGCATGACATGTTGTGATTCACTATCCTCAGCCTCACTTGCCTCACATTGCCTACAAATGCTTCGTTACATCTCTGACAGAGCGCTTCCACACATAGGTGTCAGTACGCAGTAGCCATGTTGTCTCCGGCTTGCCATTCATCTGCATGGCATACTAACATCTAACTAAACCTACATTTTGTATGTATATTATCCATATGTCTTGTGTTGAAGTGCAGCATGTTCTCGTGGCGCTGCGCTACGCTTCCACACCAGGGATCGGGGGAGGACAACTACTGGTTCATTGATATAAAATGGACAAAGCCTCCACTGGCCTTGGACTTGGACATTGGCATGCTTCTTCGACTGTATTCATACTGTATTTGCAGCTGTCATTGCTCCATTTAGCAACGTGCAAAACGTTAGTTGCATAACATCCGGGTACATTTCTGCACATAACTCTGCACTTGCACGGACAGCTTACTGTTTCATGTATCGCGTAGTTACGTAGGGTTACCACCTGTCCCACTTTGCGAGGCACAGTCCCTCTTTGGGCAGTTGTGTTCTGCAAAATATTGTGAGAAAATGGCAAATGTCCTGAGATTTTAGGACAAAATTATTTTCTATATTGTATGTAATAGTTGCATAAAACAGTTATTCTGTATCTGAAACACCTACATGTTATACGAAACAGAATAAGGAACAAAAATGCCACAAGAATAAACTTTTATTCAAACAAACAACTGAAGTTCTGTCCTTTGTACTGGCCATGGGTATGTTTTGCCCTGCAAAATCTGATGTTTGTAGCACAAATGCCCCACTTTGGCCATTTGGAAAGGTGGCAACCCTATAATTACATCATTTGCATAGCTTACACATACAAATGGGGTATGTTGCAAATCCCAACATAGTCCGTGCAATGTTCATGTTATGGGCGGTCTTGCATGCCCCTGCGGGTGTTTGCTGAATAGCCTGGCAGTCATCTTTCCTTGCTGTACTCTCACTAAATCCATACACGCTGAAGGCGTCGTGTATCATGGCCTAGGCTTTGCTGTATGCTATGTCTATTTGTGGTGTATGCATGGCTGTGGGTATGTCCCACTGTCATCACTGGTAAAGGTGACACCCTATAGGTACTTCCTGTAGACTGCTGTGTCATTTGACATGTCAGCACATACCTGCGGATGAACTTCCTACTGCAGCGCTTTTCATACCTTCTGCGTTATCTTGCGGTCGATAATGCTGTTTCCTCAGACATGTATCTGTGTCTGATCATACCTATCAACCTCCTAGTGCAAAACATCTGTACAAAGCCTAACATGATGGGGGGACAAATAGGGGCAGATTCTACATATTGCTCTTACAAACGTAGATAGTTGGCAGTATTATAGGTTTTGCATTAGTATGCCCTTTCTGAGGGATTTGGGGTCTTAAACACATATGTTTATCATTATTTAATGATGTCAGTTCTCAGGTATTTGGCAGACAGGTACACATACCTCTCAACCTCTGACAGCAGGAAATCTGGACAAAGCCATAACTAAACGTGGGGCAAAAGCCCAAAAGTAGGGCCAATTTTTAAATATTGCTCTTACAAACTTAAAAAGTTGATAGAATAACAGGTTTTGCATTAGCGTGAATTTTCTGAAGGGTATGAAGTCTGAAACTCAAATGTCTCTCATTATTTTCTAACTTCAGTCTTTAATGATTTGCACTATTTGCCATAAAAACACAATTTTATGAAAAATGTACCAAATATATGAGGCAAACATCTGGACATTCTGCAAAAATCTGTACAGTTGAGAGGTATGCAGGTACAGATTGTGAGAGGAACACACCACACATATGAGGCATACATCTGCACATTCGTACAGTTACGCCAATACACACAATACATGGCGCCATCACAGGCCAGTTACCATTACATTCCTATTGCTGAACACACCCACCCACTGGGTTATATTCCTCACACAGGCCAACAGGTGCTTATCCATACTACTTATTCCATCATGTACCTTATGTGTAGGCCGGTATTTGCGCTTCCCGTCAGTGGCAGAGCTCACGTACGAGTATGGTGGACTGCACACTGTATCAGTGACACTGCATGACACCCTGAGGGACACATGTCATTTGAGTCTATTAACCTTCCACATTGACTTTCACAGGCCATACATTGTAATTCACATTTGTGGACAAACATGCTTATGAGTTGTACATGTTTTGTCATTTGTCCTGACATCTTTCTTCTCACCTGTCCACCTAGTATCACTAGTTCTGTACATTTCATTAGGACGGGTTACCTACATACCTCTCACCTGTACACATTATGGGTATATGCCCTGTGGTTTGACCTATGATTCTGTTGCATTTGTCATGATAATGTGCCTTTCTGATAGATTGCTTTCAAGCCATGACGGACTGTGTGGTTAAGTTATCATGACTGACATTTCTATTTCATGATTACTAACTCTCATAACATTCGTATTCCCGATTACGCAATTATTCTATCAACGGTCTGACTTTGTCTGAGGTATATTTAATATAATCCCTATTTGTCTGTCGTGTACTATGCCTTAGTCCAGCTGTCTTATTCTGACATTCTGGCAGGTATGGTTACCATCTTGGTCAAATGCGTGTCCATCCATGATAATCACCTACATGACACTGATATAGGTCCCTACGTCTTCCCCCAATGGTTTACACAATATCCAGTGGGTGGATTGCACATTTTTGGTGAATATAGGTGTGTGCTATACCCACATAGGTATATTGATCACTCCCATGGGGCATACCGAATAGATCTGTGCCAACCAGCACCTTGGCCCAATTCTGCATACCCATGATTCCCATATCTGACACACCTCCACAGTACCCATTAGACATGTTTAATGTGAGTGATAATAAAGTGTGAGGACACTTCCGAGCACTCCCCACTCTGCGGATATCAGCTCGTACATCATACATTCAATCGACCCATGTGTTATTACCCTTGCACCTGCTACTGTTGCATGTACAGCTATATCGTAGTTGCAGGTGTGACTTCTTTTGCATCAATGATGGTTTGCACTTCGTACAGATCAATTTTTGGGGTCCTGCAAAGGACACCTATATTCATGTTTAATGTGTAGAACTTGCAGGCCCTGTCACACTGGTACTTTCCGGGAAATGGTTTGGAAACCATCGGTGTATTCTCCTTTCATGCATGTCTGTCTGTCTATCCATATTAGGTCACTATTTATGTACATGTGTTATATGTACAGGGACATATGTTTGTTGTGTATATATCTATTCATGTATCGTGTGTGTATAGATATATATATCTGTACATATATACATATGTCTGTACATTCCTCATCTCGTAATTTGCTTTGGATTATGTCTGTGGATATATGTGTATATATATCTCCATATCATACATTTCAACTGTACAGATTTCTGCTGCATGTACAGCTGTTTGCCTCTTATCTTTGCTCCATTTTTCATAACCTTGTGTCTATCTGGCATGTTAGTGGCATATCATTAAAGACTGATGTTGGTAAATAATGACAAACATTTCAGGTTACGACTTCATACCCTTCAGAGAATCCATGCTAGTGACACACCTGTTATTCTATCCACTTTCTATGTTTGTTACGCAATATCTGGGGATAGTCCCTATTTGTGGTCCATTTTTCATAACCTTGTTTCTATCTGGCCAGTTAGTGGCATATCATTAAAGACAGACGTTGGTAAATAATGACAAACATTTCAGGTTACGACTTCATACCCTTCAGAGAATCAATGCTGGTGACACACCTGTTATTCTATCCACTTTCTCTGTTTGTTAGGCAATATCTGGGGATTGTCCCTATTTGTACCAGTTGTTGTCATGGCTTTGTCCGGTTTCATACTTTACGGGTTTAACAAGTATGAGCCATGTACATGGAAAGTGGGGAAAACACCATTCATTTTCTATTCTGTGAGTGGATTACACACACGCAGGTGCACTTGCATATCCTTATTGTGGGTTACATATGTTTCATAGATAATTGTGCTTCCGTGAACTTTCACAATTCTGACCATAACAGTTACATATCTGTATTCCAGTTTACGGACTACTGCGAAACACACGTTCACCTTTACATATTTAAATGTGTGTACTGCATGAATGCTTTAATTACACTTTCAAGTTATATGTGCAGTGGTAGTAGGTCAACCGGGATTGCATTCACGTTGGCCGGATACCGGAACCACTATTCTATTGGTGTTCTCCCTCATTGATATGCATACCCATAGTACTTAGCTACATCAACATACGCCTCACCGCTTCACCTATGACACAGGCATCCATTCTCCTGCTGGGAAAAAGGCGATACTACATATTACACATTCCCTATTGCCTACTGCTGTGGACTCCGGCTGCATTGTTAATCACTCTGAGGGTATGCAAGTGTCAGACGAAGCATATGGACAGGGCTTATCTCCCTATTTTGAAGTTTTACTTGTGTTTATAGACACAGGTGTTTGGGCACCTGTCAGCAGCTAATTCTGTTAACATTACATATTATGGGTGGGTTTGTTACAGTCCATACTCCCAGGTGAGGGGTGTTCCCATTCACATTTGACTATTACCTGTATACAGTCATACGGGGATTGTTATTTTTGGACATGAAGTGACTACAGGTATGCGGTTGTACATTACACAAGTGTGAAGGGCTGTTCCTGTAAATATGTATGGACCATACCTCTTAGAGCACTGAACCTGTGCAAAACCTACACGATGGGGGGACAATTAGGGACACATTTTAACGATTGCTCTTACAAGCTTACAACATTGATAGAATGCTAGGTCTTGCATTAGCATGACTTTTCTGCAGGTTGTGGAGTCTTATACTCAGGATATTTCTCATTATTTACTGACGTCAATCCTCAGCTATTTACCACACTGGTGCAGATTGTCGGAGGCACACACCAACACTATGGGGCAAACCTGTGGTCATTCTTAGGGTTGCCACCTTTTCAACTGCAAAAAGTGGGACATGTTCTGTAGAGATGTCAGATTTTCCAGGACAAAACATACCTACAGCCGTGCATAGTACTGAACTTTAACCTTTTTTGTACATATAATAGCTTATTCTAGTAACATTTGAATTGCTTATGCTACTTCACATAACATATTGAGGATTCATATATAACATAACCGTTTTATGCGACTATTAAAGTAAATTAGGAAATAACATTGTCCTAAACTCTCAGGACATTTGCTATGTCTTGATTTTTTTCACAGGACACAACTGCCTACAGAGGGATTGTTACTTGCAAAGTGGGACAGGTGGTGACCCTAGTCATTCTGCGAATATCCGGACAGTTGAGTGGTATGGCATGGACCTCTGTAATACGCTGTTGTGTTCTGGCACAGCAGTAGCTCAGCATTAAAGACTGCAGTCGGAACGTGCTGACAGACAGTTGGGTTTCAGACTTCATACTCCAGACATTAATGCCAATGTGCACACTGTTATTCTATCAAATTCTATGTTTCTAAGAGATATGTTTACAAATTGTCCCTGAGTTTGGACCTTTGTCTCACTTATATTCACGGCTCTGTCCAGATATCTTGCTCACACAGGTTGACAGGTATGGTCAGTCACGACTGCACACAGTCAGTGTCCCTCACACTTGATCAGGGTTGACCTGTTTACGTAGTGTCTTCCTTGCCCTCATGCCGTTTTCCACTTTGCAAATGTGTGCATTATATTCTCCCTCCTATTCGTGTCTGGACACGTGCGTCACGGGAAGGTGTTTTATCCTGGGTGGTAGGTTATGTATGCCCACTTAGGGCTGGACGGTGTCATGGACCTCCACTGCACGTTCTGATTTGTGTCCAGATATCTACTGGATTGGACATCATGTCGTCATAACCATTCTACTATTTACACAGGTTGGTCATCCCGTGAGGGATATTCCAAAAGTTGGTCAAAACCAAAACAAGTTAGATAACGAAGATTTTTGTGGCTGCACGAAAACATGCAGGGGGTTTTACCTGCAGGGGATACATGGTTTGCAATCCTGACACTGCCTAGGGTGACAATACCTACTACATATGCGCAGGGGTCACTGTGTGTAGCTGTTTCTGCAACAAACCAGTGGACCAAGTACGGCTGGATTTAGTGGATGTTCTGGTATGGTGGCAGGTTGTGTGTTGTGGAGGGTATGCTGGGTAGGCTATTATGCATCCAGGTGTGTTGTGTTTTTTATGGCCAGTTCCATCAGGACCCATCTGTGGGTATGTGATGGTGCCGTATGTATACATTTGTCTCGCATATTTCCATATTCATATGTTTGTGGGATTGTGTTCTACACTATGGCCTGTCTGCTTGTCTTGCAGCTGTTTCTACATGAGGTTGTGTTTCTTTCCACTTCTCCTATTCATGCACCTTATGTTCACCTTTTCTGCATATGACACAAGTATCGTCTTTGAGGAATTTACCATTAAACACGCACCCCTCACACGCGAATTACTCACACCCCATAGAGCACTACTTTGGTTGTTGGCCCATGACACAGCCATAGTTACACACTGACTACCCTACATGTGTCGGATACCTTTATGGTTGTGTGGACTACCCTGCCATGATTGCTGTCCACATGCTATACCTCACGTACATAGGTACACGCCCTTACTTCACTTTCATTACTTGGTTGGTGTATCCGGGTACTACCCGTTCGACTGTGTCACATACACGTTTGGATTATACAGCTGCCTTCCAGATTTTGCCAGCCTGTTCTACTCATTGGTAGGATGGCACCTTTTTCTATGTCCAAGCTATTCCTTACACATGTCAGACTGTTGTGGATATTGCCTCCCCACAATCAACGGTTGTGTTTCCACCTTTTCAATTGTCCACAGTGTGACATAGGGTTACCACCAGTCCCACTTTGCGAGGGACAGTCCCTCTTTGGGCAGTTGTGTCCTGACATGTAATTGTCAACATGGCAAATGTCCTGGGATTTTAGGACAAACATATTTCTTATATTTTATGTGATAGTTGCATTAAACAGTTAATTCTGTATCTAAAATACCTGACTGTTATGAGAAACAGACTAAGCAACTAAAATGCTACAGGAATACGCTTTTCTGTAGGCAAAACAGTTATGTTCTGTCCTTTGTACTGGCCATGGGTATGTGTCGGCCTGTACAGTCTGATGTCTGTACCAAACATGTCCCACTTTGGCCATTTGTAAGGGTGGCAACCCTACTGTGACAGTTGCAGTGAACACAGCATATTTTACAGACTGACATATACCCACGGTCAGTTCGGCAGATAGAACTTACAATTCTTGCCTATATCTAAGCTTATTCTTGTAGCATTTTGGTATCTTATTCTGTTTGTTATGACATTTCTGTATTATACGTCCAGTGAAATATGTTTAATGCAACTATTGCATGAAGTCTACGGAGGAATTATGTCCTATATTCTCTGGACATTTGCCAGTTTTACATGTTTGTGTCAGGACACATCTGCCCACAGAGGGACTGTCGCTCGCAAAGTGGGACAGGTGGTAATCTTGCTCGATGGTATGGATCATACTGTTCCTTTCAGCCTACATGTGTCCGTGTTGTTATGGCTCGTTTATATGCTCCTTCTGTTTCGTTTACATGCGTATGCTATTTCCTATCACATTTGGTATGTGAAATACGGACATACCTTTTGTATGCGACTATTACATGGCTTGTGGGATATGATTCAGACATACGGTCACTACCTATATCTACATTTCTCCTCGTGTATTTTGTTATGGACACATCTGCACAGCTATGTTCCCTCCTTCAAATTATGGGTCAGCTGGTGACCCTCTCCGTTGGACTGGACGTACCTACTGGCGGCGCGCTAACATCTGATACGTTTCACTTCCACATGGTATAGCTATCTACACTACGTTGGACTACAGGCACACGGTTTTCCTGTCATTTGTTCATGGGTAGGGACCCGTTATTCCCTACCATGCATTTGTGTTTGAGTCTTCATTTTCTGTTCGCAGGGACTCTGCTTTCCATACGTTTCAGTCTCCACAGACACTGATAGGTACGATTACTATTGCTGGTGGAATATAATATTCAGCAGTTTAGGTTGCTCCTCGGAAGCCAACATTGACACGCCTCCCTGCGCAACTTTGATACGCCCCTTGCACTCCTGCACGTTTCCTATGCACGTGTCTGTGGCGGCTGCATGCCTTCATTAATATGCATATGGCATAACTACTCCACATCTACACCACACGGTCGGCACAAGCCTTACGCCGGCCTTGCGCCGAGCTTCATGAATCCGAGGGCACATGTATGATCATTTATGTTTCAACCCCAAATGCCTGGAAGCAAACAGTGGAAATTAATATGAAGTCAGAGTACAAAAAAATATATGGTAAAGTCAAGGAGAGTGGAATTTAACATAGTCTGCCCGTACTTGATTATTGCTTCTGTTCCCTTTGAGACAAAGCTAATTGTTGAACAGTTACATGGAAAGAAGAAATGCCGCATCTGCCATGCTTTCCAGTGTGACTGTTTTACTATTGAGCCAATGTGTGAAAGTGAGTAAAATATATTAGGCAACACTGCACATGCATTTGTGCTTTGATTATGAATGATAACCATTAAACAATGAAACAGAAAAGCAAATTGCATAATGTTTCATATGTCACATACAGCTATTTTTTGTCATTCCAATTTTATTATATTTAAAATTGCACTCTTCCATGTTCATGTCCTTTTCTTTTCAATCTTGTATTCGTTTGCTTGTACTTCTTTGGTATCACATAGTCTTGTTTAAATTCTCTTAATGTCTTTGTCACTGCATCCCACACTGGAAATATTGTTGAGCATCTATTAATCTTTCTGTGCAAAAGCACATCTTCATATTTTTTCTAAAGCCTGTGTCTTTCAGTTTTATAACAACAATCTTCTTTTTTACAAAATCAATTCCTCTGAATAGATCAATACTTGTTTAATGCCTTTAACCTCTTATGCTAGATTGTGCACTAAAATGTTTGCATCCCTTTATTAGATATGTTCCAGCACATGTGCTTCATATCTGGTTTCCTCTTAAAAAACAGCTTATTATAAGCAGGGTAATTGTTTACTTAAAAGATTAATTCTGCTAGAAGTATGAAATCCTTTACGTACATGGCTTTATTCTTAGTAATAAAAGATACAGTTTTTAAATATATAATATGCAATAAACCAGAATTAGAAACAAAAAGAAAAATCTCCAAATTAGTTTACAACACAGGATGATTGCAATTTTAAAAACTAAGAGAGTTAAAGAAATGACAAAACTACATCCTGTAAATAGTCTTAAGTAGCAAGTATGAAAGCAAGTAGACATAGCTAATAAATGTCTTGTTTATCTGAGGGTCAGCAGGTGATTATTGTGCTTCAGGATCAGACCAAATAAGAGGCAAGATGGTCTGTTAAGTAAACTTTAGAGCAACTATATTATTTTACACATTCTGCTGTGGTTAATTCTACAAATTACTCACAGTATCTTCCTTACCCACTTAGTTACTTTGCTGTATGGTATGACTAATATTTCAAGGATTTATTATGATAGCTCCATTGAAGGTTGTGCATCAGGGCTGGTAACTTGGCACGTAAAAATCAACTACCAATCATTAGCGGACAGAGTTCCTCTGTGGCGACCCCTAACTGGGAAAAGCCGAAAGACACAAACAAACAAAAATTATGATAGCTTCCTTTACACAGTCCTTCTGTCATAGAGTCTACAGTCTATTAGATTTTATGTGCTCCAAATTTCTTTTCACCTATAAAGTAGTGCAGTAGTAACCTTACCACTGCATATGCTGACCTTATTGCAGCTTTACCTGCCTTCTTTACACACTTTCTGCAGTCTACCCAAATCAAAGCAGCATCACATAAGTGGTAGGAATGGCTAGCCCCTTCTGAGGTTACCATTCCCTCCAAAATCTTCCCATTCAGGTGTATGACTGTGCCTCCTCATTTACAACTAAAATGAGCACTCAGCAGCCCCTACTCACCTTTCTTTCTCTGCCTTGTTGCTCAGAAGATTTCTTTATGTACCATGGCCATCATTTTCTTGTCTCCATTTCGTAGTTTCCTGTACCTATAATATGCAGTGATCTTACCACTATAGTCCTACCTGCTTCTTGTACCACTTACATGTTATCCTTTTTAAAGTGATCTCTAATTACTTCCCATAAACAGCTGCCGTATAGCAGTGTATTTTATTTCCTTTATGTACTTTATGTATCTGTTGCAAAGAAATCATTCCAGTTAGTTGTAGAAACAACTCAGAAAATCATGCAGTTTTTGCCTTTATATTCATTGCTGCTCACCTAAAAATGCATAGTATGTTTAAATGCCATTATATTTTTTTAGTCCTGATGTAATTTTGTTATTTTTGTTCAGTCCTCTGTTTTTAGTACTGCATTGTAAGTATTATGTGTTTCTTGCTTGTTTTTAGTCTGTGTAATTGTTACTAGCCCAGACAAAATCCTACATTTTGTTTCATGTTATGTTTTTCTTCTTGAAGTTCTAAAATTAGGAAGTGCAGGACTGCATCAACCAGTTTGATTTAATTATTTAAGTTGTTGTGAACTATCATTAACATTTCAGATAGCAGTCTATAATTATGTAAAAATGCATTATAGGTGAAATTTGGCCACATTGCTGTTACACGTCACAATAACAATCAGTTATAAATATTGTAAATAGTGCTAGTTGCTCTGATATTATATTGTGATATCCAAGGTACCTATAACTGTGCTGAGGTATGCATGTCTGCTGGTTTTAATATATATATTTATATTCATATGAGAAGAGATATTACTAAAAATGCTTTTATAGGTGGGAAGAGCACACAATAGAAAAACACACTAAATCATTAAGTCCTATGCAAACTGATAAACTCACACCGATTTGTTATTGTCCTGAGTGATTTAATGATTATGTATAGCATCATTTGTTAATGGAAATGAAAATTACAAAGGGAATGAAATTTGCAGTCATCAATGTAACCCTCACTGGCACTACAATTTAGCTTTATCATAATAAAAGTGAAGCATTCTCTGCATGTAGGTTTGCAGGGGATATTTCCATTAACCAGGAGATAAATGCCACACGAATGCATAACTGTAAAAGAACCAATGAAATAGCATTATCATATTTATGACTTTATCATAACTAGACAGACCATTGCTAATTCTGCAGAATACTAAATGAAGCTAGAATTTCCATCATGCAATATACATTTCAGCTATCTTAAACACATTCATCCTTCCATTTAAAAGTGAGTCATCATTAAAAATGCAGGTGGTGTTTCAATAAGCTGATGACTGCAAAACATTGTGAAATGATTGGGGGATATATTAAGAACAATGATGATTAATTAGTGTGCGGTTTGTGTAGCTTAGTTCACTGACTAAATGAACATATTTTGGTTTCCTCATTAAACATGCTTTACTTCCACTTTCATTTTGGGTGTCTGTACCCAAAGAGGTGAGCATAAGATAAACATCAAAACATGTATAAAAGTTAAACCACAGCAGGAAACCAATGAAGCAGATTAAATATAGTTATGTAAGCAATAAAACTGTAAACCTTTGGAAGGTCTGTGTATTAAATGTATAGCTTTAACATAAGTAAACAGTAAAGTGAATAAAATTAGGCAAAATAAGCATACCAAATTTATACTAGTTGTGGGGCACATTGATCACAGACCATTTGAAATAGATAGGCCTTAACAGTATGTTTATAGTACAGTCATACATCTGTGTCGGTGGTACAACAAGTGGTACAACAGGTAACACACCTGCCTTTGGTGCTGAAAGACAAGAAAACTGTGGGTTCTGTTCTCTCTCCAGGTGATAGGATTGCTGACACTGTAGTGCAATATAAGGATTATTGTTCTCATGAATACATTAACCTTCAGATTGGAGTTGCTGGTAGCTCAGGTGAACATCAAAGATCCCATGGCACCTATCAAAAAGAGTAGAAGTTCCCCAATGACTTGGACAAATTTCCCTCAACAGTAAAAATATCATTTTGGTCTCTCCTGAAAAGAGGCTACAACCATAGTAACACTATTCCAGTCCAACAAATGATAAATAAAAAGTATACCATACCTTCTATGTTATTTGCTGAAGTCAAAACATACACACTGTAAAGGTAAACGTCAGTGCCAGTGGATTAATGGCCTGTTCATTTGCCTAGAAGGATTGTTATAGGACTGTGAGTGCTAGATGTGGAATGTACCTTTGAACCAAGCAATAATGTTGTATAAAATGAGCTATGGCTGCATTTAACAAGTCATAATTTGACCACTATTATTAAATGAGTTACATAAGACTTACAATTTGTTAGCTACCAGTGTGTGAGCCACTGCAAATTAATTCTGTATTAACTTTTATGATACAGGATTTGCCTGCTGTGAATAGTAGCAGCAGACTGACCTCAGATCCATAAGAAAACTAACAAATATTCATTAAACAAAGGAAAGTCTGCACAATAAAATTTAAAACAAATCTCATAGCCATGCAGTTCTGACTAATGTCCCCATATTTAGGAATCTATTTATATAGGTGACAAACGCAATATCTATTTGATAAAAACTATTTTGTAAAACTAACACTGGTATGTGGCTTCCTGGATCTCCAGTAGATAACATGTGTTTCTCAAGAAATTCTGTCTTATGTATGATGTTTCAACTGTCTAGATTTCCACAGAATGCTAAGATTTTGGCCTCCTATCTTTGGTCTGTTCCTCATACAATTTGTGTTTTCTGGCAAATCATTGAGGACTGAAGTTACTAAATAATGACAAACATTTGAATTCCAATGTCATATCTTTCAGGAAATAAATGCTGATACAAAACCTGATATTCTACCAAGTTTCAAAAAGCAATATTTAAAATGTCACTATTTTTGGACCATTGTTCCACCAATATTTATGTCTTTGTCCATATTTCTAGTGCTGAGATGTTGAGAGCTATGCAGAGAACTCCATTCCAACTCAAATCAAAATATAATAAAAAAAAGAAAACAGGAATCAGTGATGCCCCAATATACCAAAATCCTCCTAGGTGGAGAAATTCACCCTTATCCTGGCCACACCTATTACAACCAACATCAGTATAGTTTCCTTCTTCACACAACTGTAACGCCACAATGTCACCCCCTCACTCCAGTAATCTATTTTTTTTTTGCCACCAGAAATTTTGGAAATATAAGAAATAAAACTACTGAACTAGCTATCTGGATTAACCTACACAAGCCTGATATTCTTGCTATAACTAAAACCTGGCTAAAACCCAGCATAAATGACTCTGAAGTTATACCTCATGGCTATAATATCACCCATAATGACCATGTAAAGAGAATAGGTGGTGAAATCACATGGATATTTCTCTACAACTTCCACATTTCCTCTATAACAAACAAATATCAAATTTCAGTTCAGCAGAACTTCTTTACTTACTTCTTTAACTTCTTTATTTACATTCCTCCAAATAATAAAATACAAACTGATATGTCTTACTTCCTTTACATTCCTCCTAGCAACAGTACAGCTACACTGGAAGATATTCTGCATTGGATATCCATAAAAATTCCACGAGGAAAAAATACTACTAGGTGATGTCAGTATCGGTTGGACATATCTTTTAACTCCCTTACATCCAGCATGAACTTATACGTTTTCACCCAATTACTTAATAGCCTCATACATTATAGCAAGACATTACATTCCTCACACATTATAGCAAGACATCAAATTCCTTATTAGACTGGATCCTAATATCAGACCCTAGCAAATTCACCACCACGGGTACAATATCATACTCAGTGACCATCTCCCTATTTATTCAACCAGATATCTCACAGATCCACTTAAGCAGCAAACAACACAACCTGTCCTAGGTTAACCCAAAAGTATTAATTACTACCCTATAAGCTATTAAGTGGAACATCTTAAAAATCCTCCCCTTAAATGATGCTGTAAAAGAATTCAGTACAACTTTCCTAAATATCCTAATTGGCTTTGCACCTCCTAGAAGGAAGAAACAAAAAACAAATAGTGCAATTTGGCTGTCAAAAAAAGCAGAATGATAATGCAGGATAGAGAAAATGTATGGAAAGAATAGGAAATATAAAACGCTGTGATATTTCAAAAACTTCAGAATGCTATACAGGCATACAGAAAACAAATAAGTGAAAACAAAAAATGGTACTATAACAACAGTCAGAACAACAGTAATCACCACACCAAAAATTCTGTCCAACTATTAAAGAAATATTAAATCTCTGCCAAAAACTCAACCTCAGCTCCTCTCCCAGTTACTCACCACTCCTAACTTCAATAGAATTCAGCTATTTCATACAGAGTATAGCATCCCTAACCAAGGTTCCTCCACATCTAATTCCAACCCTGCACAATAGCCACGTCACTGCATCCACTTTCACCTTCAAAACTATGCCCACATCCTATATAAAAGTACTCTTAAAGTCAAACTAGGCTCTACTTCAGCTGATGATCTTCCAAACAAGTACCTTAAAATAGCAGCCAATAACATTGCCTATCATATCTTAATTCTTATAAATACAGGTAAGTCAATCCAGGAATCCCACATTACCTCTTGTTGAAAAAAAATCACTTTATCCCTCTGCATAAAGGAAGACATTCAACAGGCATCACTAACTTTAGATCTATTGCAGTCTTATCCCCCTTCTTAAAAATACTTGAAAAATGTAGTCAAAACAAATGCCAAACTATCTGCAGGTGGAAATACTACTATCCCCTACACAACACAGTATCTGTCCCTCCCATAGTACTAACACAGCACTTTTGACCTTTATAGATACTGTCTATGAAGCTAGAGATAATGGCAAAAAATTATTCTCCTTATTTTTAGACTTGTCTAAAGCCTTTGACATAGTTTGGCACAGCAAACTTCTACTTCAAATGTCCACACCAGGACTATTTCAGCTCATCCTTCTGTGGTTGAAAAGCTACTTGTTAAATAGGTATAAGTCAGTAAAACAGCCCTGCGCATTCTCTCCATATCCCCTGGTCATCACTGGTATACCACAAGGCTCTATCCTTCATACTCTCCCCTTTAATATTCTCACCCACAACCTCCATTCATCCACACAACATGCCTCTCTAATACAGTATGCAGATGACTTCACATAATATGCATATCAGAAAACCTGACACATTTACAAAAAAAAAATATAGTAAGCTTTAACAGCCACTGAAACATGGCTTTGTAACTCACAGCTGATTCTCACCTCCTTCTCCGGACAAAAACACACTCACACACACACACACACACACACACACACACACACACACACACACACACACACACACACACACACTCACGCATGTGCATGCACACACTCACACAAACACTCACACACACACACACACACACACACACACACACACACACACACACACACACACACACACATACACACACACACACACACACACACACACACACACTCACGCATGCACACACACACACACACACACACAGACAGACACACAGACACACACACACACACACACACACACACAGACAGGCACACACTCACACACACACATACACACACACACACACACACACACACGCACACACACGCACACACACGCACACACACACACACACACACACACACACACACACACACACACACACACACACACACACACACACTGCTTATTTTCCCCCCCAAATCCTTCTCACATGGAAAAAAAAATAACACCCTCTTCCTTACCAGTACAACAACTGAAGTCACTTCTCATAGCAAATTATTAGGGATGATAGAGGATAATAATCTTAAATTCACCCTGCATATGCCAAATCATGTAAAAAACTCACTAAATACTAGGGGTGCTTTACAGAGCCAAAAAACTTTCTCACCAGCACAACTAGAACTAAACTTTTCACTTCTTACCGCCTCCTGTCAGTACTTTATGGCACTCCCATCCTTACTAACCTCCAGGTATCACAAAAAAGCAAAACTTGAACAATGATATAATAAATTGGCTAAATTTGCAGTAAATACCCCTTTCAGAGCCCACCTTTGTATAGCACTAAAAAGCCTAAATGAGTTAGAAATTTCCCATCAACTAACATATAAACAACTTCTTACTACTAAAAAAACTATCCAGCACCCATCTGCTTGTCCAGCACTAAATAACAACAACTCCTCTTTGTCCACAAAACTGTCACATCTGCTGGTGATTGTCTGTACTCATACCATGTTGCTATGACCTGAAACTTATCACCTGTATCGTCAGGTCAACATCCTCCCTCCAGTCCTTTAAAACCATACTGAAACACTTCCTAGCCAAAATCTGTCTCTTTTCTTGCTCAACCCCAGGATAAACAACATCCCTAAACATGAACAAGTACCTATTCATACCTTATACCTCTATATATCCCTTTCTTCACTCGCTTCCTTACTTCAACCAGTTTCTCTTTCTTGACTCACTGGCTAAATATTCTATAACAATGTTTTTTCTCCCACATCATGTTTCAATTTCTGTTTGCATTACTCCAACTTATTAATTTCTCTGAAATGGCTAAAATTTCTCTAAATCTCAAATTATTGTCATACAAGTTTTATTTATTCCTAACTCATGTTTCACAGTATGTCTAATCTGGTAAAATTAAAGCTATATATATGTTTTTATATTATTTTTGAAGATTATAACATTATTGCTTTTGGGCGGCCATGGTGGTGCAGTGGTTAGAGTTGCTGCCTCACAGCAAGAGGTTCTCCGGTTCAATTTTCGGCTGGTGTGCCTTCTATGTGGAGTCTGCATGTCCTCCCTGTGGTTGCGTGGGTTTCCTCCGGGTGCTCCGGTTTCCTTCCACATCCCAAAGACATGCAATAGGTGGATTGGACACTCTAAATTGGCCCTAGGTGTGAGTGTGTGCCTTCTATGGAAGGTTGGGCGCCAGGCTGGCAACTCGACACTGTAAAACTCCACAACCAATCATGAGCAGGCAGATGATCCACTGTGGTGACCCCTAACCAGGAAAAGCTAGAAGAAGAAGATAACATTACTGCTTTTATGGCGGCCTCTGTGGTGCAGAGGTTAGCGTTGCCGCCTCACAGCAAGATGTTCTACAGTTCAATACTCGGCTGGTGTGTGGAGTCTACATGTCCTCCCTGTGGTCACGTGGGTTTCCTCTGGGTGCTCCGGTTTCCTCCCACATCCCAAAGACATGCTGTAGGTGGATTAGATACTCTAAATTGGCCCTAGGTGTGAGTTTGTGTGTGTGTGTGTGTGTGTGTGTGTGTGTGTGTGTGTGTGCGCGTGTGTGTGTGCCTTCTGTGGAAGGTTGGGTGCCGGGCTGGCAACTTGACACCATGAAACTCCACTGCCAATCATGAGCGGACAGGTGATCCGCTGCTGTGACCCCTAACCAGGAAAAAGCCGAAAGAAGAAGATAACATTATTGCTTTTAAAACACTTTTGTAATATTTTGGAAATTTTTTCCCAGTGTCTCTGCTGAAAATGGGTACCTACCCAGTTGGACTTTCCCATTAATCAAATGTCAGTAAATAGTAGATAAAGAATAGAAGTGATAACCAATGCAAAATTATTAGACATGACCATTGATGACAGCCTTAATTTTGATTTAAACATACAAAATGTCATCAAAAAAACACACCAAAAACTAGGCTCACTCTACAGATCTAGAAACTTCCTCACTTCAACATGCAGATACACCCTTGCAAATAGTTCTCTTTTACCTTCTCTTCTTTATGGAGCCCCTATCTTCACTAATCTTCAAATCTGACTTACTCAAAAACTTGAACAATGTTCTAGAAAAATAGCCAGATATGCATCAAATTCTCACTGCTGTACCCACCACTCCACTGATTTGAAAACATATAAATAGCTAGAACTACCCAACTACCTAAAACATATTCAGCTAATCACCACACATAAAATCATTCATTACCCAGTCACCTGCCCAACCTTAAATTCTATACTACAAAAACAATCCCTTAAATGGCCCATGCGATCAAGTAACCAAGTTCAACTCACTGTTGATAAACCAACTAAATCAGCAGGGCATTCTCTGTATTCTCACTTCATGGCTAGAATATGGAGCACTATGCCCACATCTATAAAGACAGGCACTCCCCTCAAATTCTTCACACACTCTCTTAAAACTATCTAAAAAATACGTGTCTCAGCTCATGTTCTATACCAGGTTAATCAAACAGCTCCTTAATTTGTAACTGTAGCAGCATTACCCTCCATCTTGCTATTATATTTTATACAATTGATAATTTTTTTACCTATACCTTACACTACTATTCATATTATCACTATACAGTCCCCAACTTTCATTTCTCCTTTTTGTTTCTTCCCTATCCATACCCCACACTTTACTAATAAACGTACACATTTCTGTCTCCTACTTTCCCTCTCCTGTAATTCCTCTCCTCTCTCAACCCTGTAAGATGTGTATACTAAGTACATTATAATAAATAAAACTTATTTAACTATCAAGCCGAATCATACCGATCTGAATCATATAATGGTAAAGACCATTTGTCTCATGTATATAGTATCCTTAGTAATGTCTAATGTCTGTAATTAATGTGTAAGTATATTTCATCTAACATATGTTAACATGATGTGCTATCCATTATTGTATATTCTTTCTTGTATGTGAAGACATTCATTGTTCCTCTGTAATAAGCTAATGTAATATGCTAATTGTCTCTGAAGCTTTTCACCCCTGGCATCTGCTGAATATGGGCACCAACCCAATCGGACTTTCCCGGTAAACAAATGTCATATAAATAATAAATAAATAAATAAATAAAAATAGAAGTAAAGTATTGGCAAAATGATAAAAAAAAATCTGAAACATCCTAAACATTGAAGAGAATACCTGGGTGTTTTTTCAGTCATACAATATTTTAACAGAAAAGGTTTGTCTGAAGCTTTCTTATTTTTATCATAATTTTGCAGATCTTTTTAAAGTGCTTTCCAAGGGTCTTTTGATATGCCTACAATTTCTTGATTTCTATTAGGTCCCATACATGAGCATCTTCGTCAAATATATTCAATATTGAAGCAATTTGTGGATGACATCATGTTGCTTTCTTAGCTGAAACCCTTGAGTGCAAATAAATAAATAACTACCACCCTGTAGAGAATATGGCTTCCAGTATTAGTAGTCAGATGAGGGAAGGACAACAATAACAAGAACTTCTGAACCAGTTACTTGCAAAAATCCATCAGTATCACTAAGTAACAACCCTAAGAAATCAATTGCACAATAAGCCTTGAAAGTATTTATTGTCTCATCCAAATGAATATATAATTTGTAGCCAGTCCCTGTGAGAGGTAAGCACATAATACAGAATAATCAAATGAACCATAGTTTATTACATCGGTCATTATTCCTAACCATTAATTGAAAATACTGTTTTTTCCAAAACTATTACAATCACACAGATTTAATAAACTCTGTGATGTGAGCATGATGGGAGTGCTATAGCCATAACAGGAACAAATATAAAGTAGTAATGTTGAAACAACGGAATATATGAGAATGAGAAACAAAAGTTGCCTGGTTTTGAGATAATCTCAGCAGGACCAAGATGTAGACAACTACGTCTTCATAATTATAATGTTTTTCAGCTGTTTTATGCACTTTTCTCATTAACTGCAGCTATTTACAGCTCTGAAATATCAGCTTATAGCATAGTGAGAAATAAATAGAAAAAGTCATAAAAAGCTCACTTATTTTACTGACATTAAAATTTGTTAGCAGGATCTGTATAATATTTTAGTGTATTTCAAGGATTACACAATGAAAGTACATTCCATACTGACATATACAGCAAAATACCATTATATAGAGGAGGTGATAGTTGTTGTGGCAGTGATTTTTGTCTGCGTGTGTGTGTGTGTGTGTGTGTGTGTGTGTGTGTGTGTGTGTGTGTGTGTGTGTGTGTGTGTGTGTGTTCTCTGGAGGAGTTGCAACCTGCTTCACTGCATGTACACAATATCTCTATTCCTGACACTTTTTCAAACAAGAGTCTTGCATTATGAAACAAAGATTTTAGCATGCAAACTTACATAGAAGAAATGTAATAGTGAAGTGTGAACATGATCGAACAGAACTAAAATGCTCTGCTGAAAAGGTACTATAACCTGATCAGTTGTGTATTTTGGATGCTATACCAAGCATACTTTTCATGCTGCACAAATATCTTGACATCAAACATAATATGATCACCTACTACATAGATTATCAGAGTATATCATTGACCCAGCCTCAAACAAAGCAAAAGTGGTGGGGTCTCCTTCCTCAGACAAATGCTCTTTACTTTTCAGGAATTAAGAATTAATATTGTTGCAATTTCATTTTACTCAGTAATTGCTGTCTGGAGCAGATGACACATTTTGCCCTGCATTTTAGCCAGTGAAAATTATATTTTACATTTTTTAAGATGCTCACTGGTTTCACAACAGACCTGAGCCTGTGTAAGTATACTTTTAGAGCAGAATTCCTAAAAGCTTATAATAATTGTCCTTTTCATCTTTGTGATAGGAAATACATATTCACAAAGGCAGTTAAAAAATCTCAGTAGAAGTTTCACAAATAGTGAAATAAAATGAGGTGGAAGAATAAAATACTTATATCAGCGTAGCTTTGGATTAGACAAAACATTTATCAGATTCTGCAGCTTTTCATTTGAAAAACTGTTTAAAGATTTATTACTACGTGTGGGTTTGACAATCACATTTTTTGTATGGAAAGCAAATATACTCTGCTGCGGGCACAAGTGACATTTTGACTGCTTCTCCAACTGGTTGTGATAAAGGATTATGCTGGAAATAAAAAAGACCACATCTAGACTCATTTTTACTTTTTCCCACCAATATGATCCACTTGATAACTCACTCACGTGCATAATGTTTGCATATTGGTTCCTCCACTTGAGGTGAGACCCAGGCTTATTCATTCCCTAGACAGGGTGAGAGTCCTATGATGAATTCATTCCCTGATCATGGAAGGAGTATAAATTGCATATTTGTTCCCTTAAAGAGGTAAGGGTCAGGTGTGACAGAGTAGCTAGCTTGCTTAACGTTTCTCTGCTCATGTGCAGGATGCAACTAATATGACCCAGTTCAGAACTATGGTCTACAATTCCCAGGCAAAGTTGTTGCACTTGAGCTTCTGTCAGGGCCTCTAGTCTCATTATCATGATTTCTCAAAGCTGTATTTTAGCAAAATTGCATGAATGATGCAAGATTTGTCTACGCTTAGTATAGTTTAATCATGAGGGTGAAACCTGAGTGATCAAATAAAGTCAGCCATGGAAAAACCCTGCCTTACCAATACACAAGAATAAATTATTATTATTTTACAATGACATTAGTGAAGATTTTTTTTAATAATACCACTGTGTGAGGACACTTTCATGTTCTACCACATCTTGTGTTGTCTGGTAATACAGTGTGCATGTGTGTGGTTTGTTTGTCTCCATGCTTGCACAGTACATCAATAATTATAAATTGCAGCACAGGAGACACATAAGACACTCAATTCTTGTAAGCCTCCCCACTGTATGTTTGTAATTGTTCTTTCTAGGTATGTTAGTAATAGGGGGTTGTAATTCTGACAGATCAAGAAGGAGAAGACACAGGCATAACATAGGAAGGCTTTTCTGAGTCAAGTGGCTTACTCTTTTTTCTTTTTTTTCTTCTTTTTTTAGTCTGTGTGGCTGTGGAGATCAGACATATCCTGCTTGGTAGTGCTACCATTATTTCTGATGATGGTGTCTTGTTTACTGGCTTTACTTCTTTCTGTGGGGATTGCTCGATTCACAGCATGCATACTATATGCACAGTGATGGTATGTTTAATCAGCATACATGCTTTTTGACATAAGTAACCTTTTGTTGTATAATTAAGACAGTAAAACTAGTTGAATGGCATGAGCTTTCTGCAAACACTATCAGTATGTTAAATTCTGTGAAACTACTCCACACAGTCTCTTTCTTGTTTTGTTGTTTGTTTTCTTGTGTCTTTCTTTCCTTCTTTTCTTCCTTCTTGGGACAGTAGTCAGACCAATACTGAATTTTCTGCCTCTATGAGATACATCCTGAGGTTTTGCAGGCATAAAACAGTTCTTAATAACTATACAGCAGAAACATAGGTATTTCTTACACTATCAATCATAGTAAGAATTAGAAACACAACTAATTAAAACAAAAGTAATTAATTATTAGCAACAGAGCTGTTCAGCACAAAACAGTCTTTGCAAAGATATAGAATGCATCAGAAGTTACTGTATGAACATTTTATATTAACTTAAAAACAACTAATTATTAAAAACTAAAACATCTGAATGATAAGTCACAGAAAAATATGCGCTAGCATGTCACAATATTTTTTTCCTTACATAGCGTTTGCAATATAAATGAAAATATCAACAATGATTACCTTCTCATAAATAGTTTTGTAGATAACAGAGAAGTTCCAGTATTCTTCATAGAGCATACAAAATATGAATGGCAGGTTTAAACACATGGATGTGGCCTTTCATATGTTACACACTTACCTGTATATGAGCACTTTCATAAATATAAACACTACAGATGTGCTTCATAGCTCTGTAAACTGGCTTTCACATATGAAGATTTCTAGAAAGCTATATTATACGCATACATTTTCAATGGTAGTTTTCTACCAAAGCATGATTTTTCATACAATAGCAAAAAAATGTCATTCATTTCATTTTTGAAATATTACAAAAAATATGGAAATGTACACAGCTGCATAATTAGGCATAACAACAGTTAATGCATCATTAAATTGTATGCTAATAGTTTATCATCAGGATAGTATTCTTTCTGCCTGAGGTGATCTTTCTCATTAAGGCAATATCTATTTATAATATACTTGCTACAAATTCATTTATTCATTAAAAAAAAAAAAAATCCTGTCCTTTACCAGATTTTCCAGATCATATTTTTTTTATTACTCAGATAGCATTCGGTTGTGTTTTCTAAGTTATATAAAGTTGAAACTGTTTTACCATAGCATGGACACTTTATTATTATTTTTGTCACACTACTACTACATTTTTTATCTATATTTATATTTAAATTTCTATCAATAGCTATATTTATCTGTATCTATCCAGTGATAGATACGTATATAAGTATGTGTGTGTGTGTGTATATATATATATATATATATATATATATATATATATATATATATATATATATATATATATTAGAACCAGCAAAGACACCTGGAACTAAGTTCCAAACATAAGTACAAACTTACATCAAATCCACAAAGAAGCATCACTCAAGATGAAGGAAAGAATTCTTAAAGTTAATGGTTACAAAGATGTCCAGCACACCAGTTGCAAACCAATTTCACTGCTGACTGCAGGATAATCCATGCAAGAAATAAATCTGAAGATATAACATATTAGCAGGGTTACATAACACTTCAAATATGTCACATGACAAACATTTGATTAAGCACTGATATAAGTAAGCAATCATTCAATCCAGGGGTAAACAATGCCCGTTTTTATAATCCACCTTCTTTTATTTTCACCAAACATACTTAGTGTATTCCCTTTGCATATTACAACTCAAGAAACAGGATCAATGACAATAAAACTGAATATAACATTCTTCAGGAAACATATCATAAAATGTCAGCTCTGTCCATTTTGGAATTCTCCACCTGAGCACGTTGCACATCTACACTAGGATACCTGCTATGTGTGAGCCTGTGTGTAAGATGTTGATATACCAGCAGGCAAAGCTTGGGGTCACTTACACATTTGTTTTGCTCTCTTGTACTGTGATTTTGGAATGTTGCTTAGTATATGGCATGGATGGTAGATGCTGTAAGGTAAAAATGTGTTTTTTGAAGCATACTTTCTCTACAGTCAGTATGCTGTCATCAATGAGTTTGGTAATATCAAAATTTAAAAAAAAAATCAATGTTAAAGGGCACTACATGCATGCTAAATCTGATACCAAACTTAGTGATGTTCAAGTATTTCCAAAAATCACATAGTCCTTCATAGTTTCTTGTCCAAACCATGCATGCATAATGGCACACATACAGATCAGTGTATGTATATGTGTGTGTGTGTGTGTGTGTGTGTGTGTGTGTGTGTGTGTGTGTGTGTATATGTTTTTGTTTCTATATGTAGAGCTATATATCTATATCTATATCTATTTCTATATCCATTTAAAACAGAGATAAAAAAAATAAAAGTAAAGCACACTTATGTGGTTCTTCTTGTCTGGATAATTGCAGACTCCTTATTTCATGTGATGAGTGCTTCTGCCCTATAATGATATTTTTCAGATCTAAGTTCAACCACAGCACTTCACTGTATTTGTATATTCTTATGAGCAATGAAAATAAATTATCAGAAAAAAGGAAAATGAACACAAGGGGAAATAGCTCTGGTTAAAGACAAATGGAACTGATATCTGAAAACAACAAGATCCTATTGCCGAGCTGAGGTAATGAGCTGGCAAATAGTGTTGTGACGAATGGGTGATAGATGCTTGGCTAGTGGGCCTAGGTAAGTGGCCATTGATAGGTAAAAAAATAAAAAATTATGCCCCCAATGGCTCATATAACCCTCCCTGAGATAACCAAGATACTCACCTTTCTATGCTGCCAGAGGTTATTGCTCTTCTCTTGTTCTGTTCTTATTTATTTATGTATACAATGTTATTATGAAGACTAGAAAATTAATTCATTTTGTGACTCTGAGACATGGACTCCTCAATAAATAAACTTCCTTATGTACCCAGTGTAATAACATAACAGAAACCTAAACAACTACCCTCAGATTGTAATACCTTGGGAAACTGTAAATCAGTTCCAAGGTGTACTTCCAGCCAATCACATTACATCAAGGCAGAACTTCCAAACAAGTCAGAAAGTTTTTTTTGTCCCATTCATGGTCACTAACTTAGGCCCACTAGCCAATCACCTGCCAACCCTACTTCACAGCACTATAGGCCAACTCATTCCCACACTTTTTTAATGGAATCAGTGTATCTTCTCTTCCGTCCCACTCTTCTTACTCAGATACACTCCCTCAGTGTTCAATTTTTTTCATGTTTGTTTCTTTTCTTTTCTTTTCTTTGTTTGCAAGACTGTATAAATGCAGTGAAACTCTATGGTTTAACTAAGTTCTGAAGAAGATCTCATATAGGTTGATAGTGCTCATCACTTAATAAAGACTCAGCAATTATCCAGACAAGAAGGAAAGCATCAATGTGTTTCATACTTAATAGTTGATTTATATATATTATAGTTGATTTTTTAATACCGTTAAAATACCATTTTCATAGTCTACTACCAAAAACGTAAGGGAAGGAGCTGTGGAAATAAAAAAAAACAAAAAAACAGTACCACTATATATATATATATATATATATATATATATATATATATATATAGATGTATATATATATATATATATATCTATATATCTATCTATATATATATATATATATATATATATATATATATGTGTATATATATATATATATATATATATATATATATATATATATATGTATACAGATCCAGGACATTTGATGGAAAGATCAAACATCCGAATCCATTTAGGGCGAGCATACTTAAGCGAAAGAAAGAATCATCAAAAACTAGGCCTTTTATGCAGAAACAGAAAGTTTCCAACTTCCATAACCAGAGTAACCCTATCCCATACTTATCTCCTACCCAATCTACTATATGGTTTGCAAATACTCACAAATCTAAACACTACTCTCCTAACAAAACTTAACTCAACATACAACAAGGTAGCCAGATTGTCTGCCCAACATACCTATAAAACCCATCTCTGTGTCTCACGTCAGCAACTAAACTGGCTGGAACTTCTTAACCTGCTTCTTCTTTCTCAGATCCAGATTATACACTCTATATTATACCAGCCATACTACTGCCCTAACTTATCCTCCTATGTATCTCACTACTCTCCAACAAGATCACTTCGAAGCTCTGATTAAAACCTACTACTTATTTATAAACCTAGGACTAAAATGGGATGCATCTTATACAACTATCATCCTACCATTCCATGGAACAAACTTCCTTTTCATATTAGATTACTAAATCAACCAAAACAATTAAAAGCAGCAGCTAAGAAACTCTTAAAAATGCTTTGGTACTGCCTCTGTTTACACCCAACATAAAATATTCCCCCATCCCTAAATCTGCTTACTAATCAAACACTACTCCAATCTTTTATCCTTCACTCTCCACCTTTTCCACTTTTCTACCTTCCCTAATTTGCATTTCAGTCCCATTTAACTTATATGTATCATCCTTAAGTCAAACTCTTCTCTTTTATAAATCCCTCCGCCATACTGCCACCTGAAAACAAATAATGTTTTATATTGAACTATTGCTTTATGACTGTACATTTATATTTTTTCTTCATACACCCTGCATACCATTATGACATGTAAATATGTAATAATCTAATGTTGTTTATACCACAATTAGCTTCTATGAATATGTTTTCTGTAATTTGTTTTTGTGCATTTGCATCTGTAATTTTTCATTTCTAACTGTACTGTATAATATGTTTTGGAGCTTTTCTCCCCAGGCCAAAACTGAAAAAGGGCTATTTTTTAAGCTTAGTCAGACTTTCCTGGTCAATAAATGTAAAATAAAATAAAAATAAAAATAATAAATAAAATGTATCCATGGTCAGAATATGTGGTACAAAGTTTTTACTGACAAACAAAAAAGAATAATGGACCAGTTTAGAGCTGAAGTTGAAGCTAAAGAACTGGAAGAACATTTGTTAACTATTTGTAAAGAAATACTTGACACTATAAAAATATATGATGAAAAAGGACTATGGACTTGGGGGATGGGAATTTGGAGTAATACTGAAAATGGAAAATGATAAGATTATGCACATACCTAGTATTATTAATCTTTGTGGTAATAGGGGTTTTGTGAAATACAGGGGTCAACCAAAGTCTTGCTATTTTTGTGGAAAAATGATCATTTAATAAATGAATGTAATAAAAATGGATGTTATTTATGTGGTAAAACAGGGCATAATGCAAAAAATGTGATTTAAATTGCAAAATAATGTGGCAATATTGGTAATTTATGGCTAGAATTTGAACTGAATGTGCAAGAAAATGAAAATCAAAATGAAGTTATACAGAAGAAAGAGATACAAAAATGTGTTATACAAGAAAGTGCACAAAAGGATGTGATGACAAAGAGCTCATACATGAAGTTCAAGAAAATTACAAGGGAAAAGAAACAGAGGAGACAAGTAAGGAAGAAGCTAATTGGCACACAGTAAGAAATAAAACTAATTCAATAGGGAAAAGAGTTAAAGAAAGGAAAAAAAAATTAAAAAAATATAATGCTTAGAGAAAATAAGAAAGGAAGGGGTAAACATTTTATTATACTGTTACTTAAAGCTGAAAATAGCTTTAAATATGAACAGTATGAAAAATATTGAGGAAAATAGGTATATTACAAAGGTGTGCTGCAATAGATACAAATATTATTCTTTTAGAATATATCAGATTATTAACAGAGGAAGAAAGAACACAAACTGAAAAACTTTGGAATGGTGCAGTAGTTTGGAACATGAGAAAAGAAACATGCTCAGGCATATGTATATTACATCAAGAAAGCATTAAAATATTAGATGTAACCAGTGTGGAACTAGGATGAATTACTGTAATAGACTTGACATGGAAAAATATATACAATTATAGCTTTATATGCCTATGTAACAAAAAAAGACAGAAAGGATGTTTAAAAAATATTCTTGAATATGTTTGTGTAAATATGGATATTATGGTGGTGGGTGATTTTAATTGTAATTTAAGAAAAAAATAAGAGCAATTGTGATGTTAAAATGGTTAAAGAAATTATGAGAAGTGGAAAGTTAAGTGTATGGGCGAATAACCATTGGACCAATAAAAAGAATTAAATTAGGACAGAAATTGATTATTTTAATATCTGATAGTTTAAAAGTTATGAAAAAGGAATTAAGTATGTTTGATTTTCAGATTTTGTGGCTATATAGGTTAAAGTACAGGAAAATGAATAACATATACGAATAGGAAAAGGCATAAAGAGAATTAATGAGAAGGAAATAGATTTAGAAGAGAAAAAAAAACTTATGGAATTATGGAAAAATTATATGAATATGAGATAATTTTATGAGACTTGGACTCTTGTGGCTTAATTTTAAAGAGAAATATAAAAAAGTGTTTTAGAATGTATAAGGAAGAAAAGAAAGAGCGATATAAGATATTAAGTCAAGAAACATTAAGAGACTTAGTAAAGAAGAAACATTCCTTTTATGAAAAAGAAAGAGAAATATATAAAATGAATCAAATTAAAACTAACAGCTTGTTATATAAATACAAATGTTGTTTACATGAAAAGAAAGAATAGGTACCACCATATTTGAGTAAAATGATAAAATAGGGAAAAATAATAAGCAAATTAAAAAATAAGGAATGTAAGCAAATAAGACAGCAAGAAGGGCTATACGAAATAATTAAAGAATATGTATTGGGATTCTTTGTTAAAAGAGAAGAAAACAGAACAAATGTATAAAGGTGAAAATTAAATAATGATAATGAAAATTTAGAACAAAAAATAACTATGAAAGAATTGAATGAAATTTGAAAAGATATTAACAATAATTCTGCATCAGGGTTGGATGGAATTGAATATGGTATGCATAAAGAAATGAAAGGGTGGCAACAATAATTTGTATAGAAGTTATGAATGAATGGTTAGAAACTGGAATTAAAGAGAAAGAGATATGCACAGGACTTATAAAATTTATATTTAAAAAAGGAAATAAAGAGGAGATAAAAAACTGGAGAACTATAACATTGAATAATATGGATTATGCATTTCTTATGAAAATAATAATAAAAAGGTTCCACAAATGGATAAAATATATGACCAAAATGTATTCAGAAGAAAAGTAAAAGGAAGTCAAGAGTTACTATAGATAATATGAGAAATAGTTGATGATATCATAAATAAAAATGTAGAAGCAAATATTAGGATAGGGAATATAAGTAAAGCCTGTGATAATATTCAGTATAAATCATTATAGGGAATTTTGCAGGCATATAATGTAGGCAAAAAAATATTGCAAGTAATACAATCTGTTTATGAAAAGAACTATGTGAAACTAAATGTAAATGGCTGGATTGGGGAAGAAATATAAACAGAATGTGGAATAAAGCAGGGCTACCCAACTAGTAGTGTACTTTTCTCATTAGTTATGAATGTAATAATTAAAGAAATTAAAATGTCAAGTAGCAGTGAATACAAAATGATGAAGAAAGTATAATTGCCAATAATGTACAATTATGCAGATGATATTGTATTAATTGTTAAAGATAATGTATGGATGGAATAGTAAATGAAAAATTAAGTATCATTTAAAAAATGGTTTAAGTATAAATAAAGAGGAAAGTAAAGGATTTGGTTTTGAAGGTATGATAGAATGTATTGAGTTCAATGAAAAATATATAGATATATTGGGATTAATATTTGGAAGGAATGAATACAGACAACAACCATGAGATAATGTACTCAGAGAAGTAAAGGATATGACAAATTTGTGGAAATCATATAGATTTTCGTATAGAAAAAAACACACTTGTTGAACACCATGGTAACAGGAAAATTTGCTTATGTTGCTAGCATCTATATGATTCTTATTAAGTATGAAAAGGAAATAATGATGATTGCATTTTTTTATATGGAGCTCTAGACTGAATCCAGTCAAGAGAGGGATTATCTATATGAAAGAAGAGCAAATAGGATTGGGTTTAATAAACCCAATAGTACATGTAGCATATTTAATTTTATATAAGGTATTACAAATTATGAAGGAAAATAAAAACTTGATAGAAATAATATTATATTATAAAAGTAAAGAACTGTGGGAAGGAATGGAAGTTAAAAAAGAAGTAAATGCATTGTGAATGAAGAAATGAAAGAGTATCAAAACAAAACTGTGTTATGGAAAATAAACCAGAATATATGTGAGAAAAAATGAAAAAAATGGTACTTAAGTATTATGAAACCATTTTATTGAATTGATCCATGGAAAGATTTAGACAGCGATAATAAAAAAGCCATAATGATGAGCTATAATAGGTATAAAAAGATTAAAGAATGTAATGAATTTTATGGAGATTGTCTATTAGAAAATTGCCAGTTAAGGTAAATATGCTGTACAAAAAAAAGCAAGATAGACTATGTAATAAACGTGGAGAGTTTGAGACTACTGAGCATGCGTTTTTGAAATGTGAAAGAGTTAATGATTTGTAGAAAGAAATATGTAAACATAATAGCCTGTAAAGTTTGCTAAAATTTGACCAAATAGATATCAATATAATAGAATTTGGTTATTACGGTGCATGAAGAAATGGACAGAATAACATTTTATGTTTCATGGAATATATGTAACGAGAGACTAAATGATATTAAATACAATGAAAAATGGAATTTCACAAAGATTTTGGAGAATATAGTGTTTTGGTTGTGGATAAAAGAGTGGGGAGGGAATGCTTAAATTCAAGTTTATAATGTATGGTTATTTGTAAATAGATGATAATGTAAATATGTAAATAATATGTAATGTATATATCAATAAAGCACACTACTCTTTTATATAGGTGCTATAAAATCGTTTACATCAACTTGAGCTACCACCAGCTCAAGCCAATGGGGCTTGAAGTCTGATACACTCAGGAGTGCAGCACTACCCTTATGCTACACTGTAGTGTCAGAAATCAATGTACCTGGTGTGCACCAATGCAAATGTGGTACCTCTCACACCACTGACACTGGTATACACACGCACACATAGACACACACATACACACACTTACACTGAGAGCAAGTCTTTTAGAATCAAGCCCATAACTTCAGTTAAAACAAGCTCGGTTTTACTATATGTTTTATAATACACAATACTAACAGATTGCATGTTTTCTCTCTCCATCAATGTATAAATAAGAGTAAGGTTTGGATGGAAAATCTCAGTGCAACTGGCTCTATATGTAGCAGTGCTATTTTTCTTTCTAGTAAAATCACATGCAGTTAATGTGACACTAGCTATATGTAGGAATTTCATTATTGAGAAAATAACTTATACAGCATCAGGGTAATAAATTCTAAGACCTTTCCTTCTAGTATACATTCATTCATTTCATGTACATTCTTGGACAGGTTTAGTCATTCATTCATTTGTTCATTTATGGTAGTTATGCTTGTTATATATTTTATCTGTAAACAAAGAGAGTGCTACTTGATTAGTGCAGTTCAGCTTTACCTTCAGAGGTCTAAATCTAATCTGACTGCTATTCTGATGGTTGGTAAATGCACTTTAACTGAGCTAACCTCCTCAATTAAGAACCACAGATGAATAAGTATCTCATAACCAAGACTTCTGACAACTCTCTCCTCCATCAGCAACTCCCTCAAAAAAGCAGAAAATGCAGCAACTGCCACATTGTATGCTTTTCATGTGAGATTTGACCATGATTTCTGAATCAACCATCCCACTACAGGTTTCCAAGGTGCCACACCTTATTTGGCAACACCACTGGCTCCTGCCTTAAATCTGAGAACAGGGTTTGATACCTGTGAAGCTGAAGGACTATCATCTATCTTATTAAAGTGCCCAGAAACATGGCTGGCTGAAAAACTAAAATTAATTTGCAAACTCTGTAAAATTAACTTCCTCAAAACCAGAAAAAAATAAACTGACGTATGTTGCCCCCTCATTAAAACTGGAATCATGGCTTTGTTATCAGAAAGAAAAATCACTCTCCTGTTCCTTACATACTACTGATGCTGCCCAAATTCAGTATTAGCTCTAAAAATGTCACTTCCTTCCTCCATTTTTCCAGCTACTCCACAGGCCATCTCACCCCAAACTATTCTCCATCAAAGAAGGCACCCATACCATGAGCGCCTGCTGCATCTGTGATCAACTATATCCAAATTAGTCAACCACTTATCCTGTCAAAGAGACATCCCATTAAAACTTGCAAAAACACTGACCATAAACTCAAATCTTCCTTTATCTAGATAAACCTGCCCCAATGGTGCTTACTTCAACTCCCTCTCAACAAGTTCGCAACTGATCTGCTGAATGTCCTACCCAGACCAACAGCTCTACATGCAAAATTCATCACAGCCAGCAACTCCATCCTCTCCCAAACTCTCACCTTCACTTTGCCCCTGAACATCTCAGTCTTGTCTCCCATCTTTATTAGCTTGTCAGTAGGTAACCAAAACAAAACAAATGCCGCTGTACATCCACTGTCAAACCCAAAAACCTTAACAACTAACTTGGACTTTCAAGCTTATCCTGATCTAACAGCACTCCAGTTCTCTGTACATCTCCTCTTATGCCATCCTTCTAGCTTCTGCTCCTTCATTACCCTCACCAATCTGCAAAAAAGTCATCCAAATAAGGACCTGCTTCTGTGTAGAGACTTTCCTTTACCTGATCCAATGCAGCACTACACTAAACTTCTTAACTGCAGCACAAGTAACTGAACACTTTATTGGCATGGCCTTGTTAAAGTAAAACTTTCCACCAATGCACAAGCAAAGTAATAGCCAATCTCCGTCTCTGATTGGCAAAAGCCAAAAAGCCAAGTCTGTATCCAGTTTTACCAACCAGGAGTTGTGAAAATCCCTAATAAGATGCACTGCATCATCCATGGATGCATAATGTACTTGGACATCTGGTCAAATACTAATATTGTTTAAATAATCCCCTTTGGGATACGATAAATGATGAATAAACCTAAACTCTCCTGGCTTCTTTTTGAGTACTAAGCCCAAATCAGAAATACAATAACTCTCAAAAAGATGGCTCATCAAAAGGACCAAATATTTATCTGCTTCCACCTTCTTTACAAACAACTTCTGAACTATCCCTTCCTTCCATCTCACAGATTTCAGATTGAGGCATGACAACCCTCCAGCCACAAACCCTGACTTAATAGAAAAACTCCATGTAAAACCTTTTATCAGTTCCTTTGCCACATGAGCATCAGAAAAACCACCCACAAGAACAGCCATTACATTAGCATTAATGACAAGTGGTAAAGCATGCCTCTCTGAGTGCCCCAGAAAAAACATTACTCCTCTTTACCCATGAAAATTACCTCTCCCTCTGAGAAAGTGCTGATTGGCATAAAACTGCTTGACCCCATCCTGTACTACAACCAATGCTGAATATCTCTTAAGTTGTGCAACTTATAGTGCAAATATCAATCATAGTTCTTTCAATAATATGTAAGGTTCACCAGATGTCATGCAATAGTTTGTAAGTCACTTGATTTCTGAAATATTAATGACATATGGAAAGATTGCTTATTTTTATAATTACTAAAAAATACCTAGCAGTGTTTCCAGTATAGTGTGACATAAATGGTCATTGAAAATGATTTTTTTCTGTCTCTACCCACGGCATTTTATACCATACCTCTCAATGGCATGTAGATTGTTCTATTATGAAAATATGAATATAAACATGAAATTATGACTAATAAGTGGCAAACAGTTATTCATTTCCCTCTAGATTAGCAATCTTAGTGATGTTTAGTTAATAACATATTTCCATTTCTAATACTACGTATTATTAGCTGGTAAGTCACTTACTTAAAAAAGCCAGACCCAAAAAAGGCCTGGACACCATAAGGCACTGTGGGTGTTAACTGGAAATATACAAATGATGTGGTATAGGCTTGAATGGGTTATTATATTTTTTACAAGTAAAACAATTAGTAGACTAATTCAGGTTCCAAGGTATAGAGTGCCAATATTCCTTATTACAAACTCTCTCATACTAGCTAAATTTATATCATTTGACTATAGCAAGATGTCAGTATCTTGATATGCCATTTCCTATCTTTGTAGCTACCAACTTAAATATGTTTTGGATCCACACATAAATTGATTCATTAATTCTACACTGATCTACTGACTAGCCTGAATTTTAATGTATTTGCCTATTATATTTTACTCTTACCTGAAAAGTACAGTAATGAGGCTAAGCAGTTTATGAAAGGAGATACTGAAGTTATTCTAGGGCCCTTAAAGGCCATACAGTTTGGCTGCTGGTGGGTGAGAGTGTGAGAGATAGTAGAATGAAATACAAAAGAGCATATACATATATATGTAATCTGAAGTGTTTTAAAATGCCCTCTTGGTCAGTAACTTGTATGTTATGAAAATACTGTAAAGTTGTACTTCTTGGGCTATAAGATAATCTGTACTTAGGAAGGAAAATCTTAAGTAGACAACTCAGTAAAGAAGCACAGGTCTACAGTATGCAGGTCAAAGGTCATCCATGCAGAGTAACAGTTTCAGAAAGATATTAGACAGTGATGAAAATTCTTTTGTACTGAACCACAACATCTCAAATACACAGCATGGGTAATTTGTCGCAATTTAATCATTTTAAGTGAAAGCGGATCACATTTTAAAAGATTTACTCTCTGGTCTGTAAATATGAGGTTATTACACTCTGACTACAAAGCTGTCAGTGAAATAATGAACTAAATATGCAGCTACCTTTAAATCAAAAGAACAGCAAACTAAAAAGTTAGAAAAATCCATGGTCACTGAATACATTGCTTATTAATGTGCCTGCTCTTCATCTTGACATGCTAGGAGCAATCAGTTTATGCTTACTTTGAAACTATATCTGATTATTATCCAGAATGAATATTATGTCAGGCTGTTTGCTCAGAGGTAAATGAAGGCTTATTTCTGGAAGTTTCCTGTACTGTGGTAGATAGAAAGTATAATTATAACAGCTGAACAAGAGCTCTTTCCTTTATTCACAGGTTTCAATATTTAAGAGATATTATAGTTTGTAAAGTCATATTTTACCACCACTTCACAATAAAGTCTAATTTAGATTATATATTACATATTTCACTAAAAAAGAATAAAATGAGAGTTCACAGTAAGAGGTAACAAGTGGTTCAACATAAACCGTTTTTTAGGAAAAAATAACAAATTACATATCTGGAAATGCAATTTAAGCATAAACAAGAAAAACACTTGGTAAAGAAAGCAAATTGCAGTGATGCCATTAGTTTAGTGCATGGATATTAACATCCTCATTTTTCCCTAAAGCACACATTTTGAAGATCATTTAATAATTTAAATACCTGGATTTTGCAAAACAAATGTGTTAGGCACAATAATTAAGCCTGCTAATGCTCAATGATTACGTCCAATGAAAACCTAAATGAAATAATTGGCATGTTTATATGAGCCAAGAACCCTTACTTCATGCAGTCTTGTCTGTCATACATTCAGTGACTTTCTGAATTCACATATAATTTAAAAACACATGTGAGAAGTAGATAGTTTAATAACTTTCCTCGTTATGCATCCCTGTGTACAATTATCTTCTGCCTAAATTTCCATTTTTTATTATGTATGGCTCTTCAAATAAAACATATCTGTCATATAATCTCATGACAATTTTACTGCTTAACTGTCAAACTAAGTTATGCATTATACAGCATTAATTCATGGCATGTGTTGTGATACTGTTTATTTTTAATGATCACCAGGTTCACAAATGTTCCTAGCAATCCAGACAGTTAGTGACAGTCAGGGACAATGAACGTTCACAAAAATGATTGTCACAACTGTGAATGTGACAATAAGAGATGGGTTTCAGCTACGGCTGCTAACACCCATGTCAGTTCCTTTTAAGTCTGTGAGTGCAGTAATATTTCAAATGTATGTAGTGTAATACCGAATGTGTCAGATACAATGAGATATATTGTGGGAAGATATCACATAGTCACACTGGATAAACCACATGAATGTATCTCTGCAAGTCTGTCTCTCCAAGAGAAAGTATATCAATCAGCTATTTGTGTTTGGTAGATATGATAGACTATTATGTCTGAACTTGGAAGAGGACAACAATGAAACATATTCTGGAAGTTTCTGCTAACATGTTAGAACTGATTCCTTAGTCTTTTTCATTTTGGAAACATTCATACTGTTTATTGACATTTGCTTACTTTATTGTTGATGGCCCAAATAGTACTTATCATATGTAAATGATACTTCCTGACAGTTGCAGGCACCTGAGAACATATCTTATGGTCTTGTGATTAACTGTCTATCTTTTGGATGTGAACAGAGAGAATTTTTCAGAAGATATGGGGACTTCCTTTTCCCTTACTACTATGTGGAGCTGGAATTTCTAAGGCAGTTTCCCAACCATGAAAGCAGTCAGTTTAGGTTTTTATTGACCACTGTGCTATAACTTACACTTGGAAATCGGTATGTTCACCCATGGTACAGTTGTGTAAAGACTGGTCACCTAGGGAAACTTATAATTTGTTAACCTTATTGCGATGTCTGGGGAACTGCAGCTAAGGTTGCTCTCAATATATGAAATGCCTGTTAGTTTCACAGGTGTAACAGGCTAGTTCTGAATTCCAACTGATGGGTCTTCCCTTAAGGTACACTTCTGAAAGGACTTGTATATAATTATGTCTTTCAGTCAGTTTAAGGCAGCAGTGCCATTCTAAAAAGTATAATGTTGTATTACGAGATGATTTCTTTCTATGGATTTTGTGAGTCATCATCAGTACTGAGACAACACAGACTTATTAGGATTTGGTATTGTTTTTTCTTATTTTCTTTCTTCCTTTCCTTTTTTAATTCTCACTTGTTAAGGAGTTATCTTAACATTTTTTCTAACAGCTTTTCTCTGAAAATTATTGGTAAACATACAGGATTCTTTTCTTGGATTGTCATTTACTGAGGTTTAATTTGTAATGATTGTTCTTTCTGTGTGACAATTTGTATGCACCAGAGAGAAATGATTTATATAATTTCATTCTAGAGATTCTTGAAGTACTGTTAACTAATTGTAAGTTGTGCACATTGATGTAAGGGGAGGAGGTGGCATATTCATTAAGGTCTTTATCTCACAGATACAAAGTGCAGGCTTTGATTCTGACTTCTAGTTATTAGCTAGACCTGCAATAATCAGCATACTGATAATATAATATAATATGTATCTATGAGCCTATATCGAATACTTGAAACTGCCTGTTATGAAGCTTGAATAAAATTAAACAAAAAGTAGCCTTAAATATGATGCTTCCAGGCAGTGTCATTTGTTTCCCGATTATTTAAGTTTAAACCCTCATTTATTCCTTAATTTAATAAAGTGGTAGATGTGAAGGGCAGACCATTGAGACAGCTAGGGCTGAAAACATCTTCTGGTGAATGGAAAACAGAGTTATTGAAAGGAAAGGACAACACAGAGGAAGGCTGCTACAGTATCACTGCAGCTATTTTGAGGTAGGAAAGGAGTCCAGTCAAAACTGGCTAGGACTGATGTAAATGGACAAGCAAAGTCATTCCAAAAATTTTGAAATGATAGAAATTTTCCCAAGAGATTAAGCTTGTTAGCTGGCTAACTGGTTAAAACTGAACAATAGTCACTCAGACTGGGGAATTGTATAATTAAAAGTGTTAATCTGCCTGTGCTGTGGCAGAGAGGGATAAAGCCCTGACTGCAGCACAGGCAACCCAAGTAAAATAGCAGCTACAAATAAATACAGATTAAAGAACTTGGAACTGATTGCAATTGTGTAAAAAATAAATTTATTAAAAAGTATTAAGTCCTTTCATCAGTATATATCAAAGACTTCATCAGAATTAAAGCATACCACAGCACAAAACAATTAAATATCCCTCCAGTTGCATCACAGCAACCAATGATAATTTAAATTAACACTAGTTGCAAAAATTAACTAATCAGTTTGTAATAGTTGTCTACAAAACAGGACCGAATTCTCAGAATATTGACAATTGAAACATTGCCATTCAGACCAGGATGATTGTAAGCATTTAATTTAATCTGCCATTTTAACTCTTTGAGTTCAATTAAATCATTCCATGCCCCCCCTCTCAAATTCTTATTAACCATATCAATTCCCATGAAACCAAAGCTATGCCCAGAATGGTTGATAACATGCTTAGCCAGGGCATTGTTTTTATTCTGTTTTTTAATGTGCAGAATATGTTCATAAATATGCTCTCTAAATTTTCTGTTAGTTTTACCCACATAAAACATATACATTCATGACAAAGAGCTAAATAAATAATACCCATTGTATTGCAATTACAAGGAAAATAAGTTCTGACCACAAACCCATTCATGTTCACTTCCTTTTGAACCAGCAAGTATTTACATTGGTTACAAACCCCACACTTAAAGGTTCCATTCCTCTTAGAAGAGATTGAATACACATTATCATTGGCTGCTTCTAAAATCTGCTTGAATGACCTACCCTTTCTAAATACTATCTTAGGTTTATTGCCCAAAATTTCCATGTAACCATCGAATCCACCAAAAGGTTCAAGTTCTTTCTTAAAATTTCATATATATGGGTATGGTCTAGGGTATAAGTAGTAACAAATGAAAGAAAGAAATCCTTGTTCTCCTCGCCTCTATTGAATGACCCACCCATTTGATCAACATTAACCATTCTAAGTAAAGGTCTATACTGACCTTTTAGCCTTTTGTGGGCAACCTCAAGAGAGTGTTTTGAATCATATGTCATGGGTGACCTCAGATTTAAACATATTAGCAAGGACCTTGGCCTCAACATAAAAGGCTTCATCTTCTGTAACTATCCTAGTTAACAATACAAATTGCCTTTTGATGACACCATTCTTTTGATAAATAGGATGGCAGCTATCAAAATGTAAATCACTATTTGAGTAGGTGGGTTTTCTATAAATGTTACACACATACCATTTGTTAGGAACATCCTTGGAAATATGTACATCTAAATATGTGATATTAGTGCAACTAAATGTAGAAGTAAACTTAAAAAAGATGTATGATTCATGTAGCCTACAAAATAATCAAATTCTTCCATGGAGTTTTTCCACACAATAAACACATCATCCAGGAAGGGGACATACATTCGTCAGGGAGATGAATCAAATCTATTTAACACATACTTCTTTTCCCATTGTAACATGATTATATTTGCAAAAATGGGGGCACATGCTGCCCCCATAACCACACCTTCCTTTTGTAGGAAGTAATGCCCACCCAGGTAGACAAAACTGTTTTTTAACACAACCTCCATTAAGGTATTCAATATATTAATTGAAAAATTAGTGGACTCAACCAAAAACTCATGAAACCAATTCAAACCAATATCATGAGATATAACATTGAAAAGGTTTACTATGTCAACAGTACCAAAACATAAATCTTCACAAAAACCCACCTTCTAAGCTTAAAAAGAAAGACCCAAGAGTCCTTGCAAATATGGTCAAAACTATCCAAGACATTTTTTAATTTCGAATCAATAAATTTAGAGAGAGGATTAATTTTAGACTTAGATGCAGTAACAATAGGTCTCATGAGAGGTTCCCTTAAATCCTTATATATCTTTGAGAGATCAACTACTGACGGCACAAGTGGAAAACTAGCATGTAAAACATTACAATATTCATAATTTATTTGTTCCTGGTCCAACATGTCTTTTAAAAGTAAGTTAGCCCTAGAATAAGGAATACGTAAACATGTTAGTGAAGTTTCACCATAAAAATCAGAATCAAACAAAAATTCAAACATTTTATTCAAATAATCGGTGTTGTTCATAATAACAACACCCTTCCTTTATCTGGCCTCATAACTCTGATATGTTTATCCCTACACAATTCCTTCAATAGTTTGAATTCAGTTTCAGAAAGATTACCCAATCTTTTATCAACACTGTCTCACAAAAGAGCCCTGAATTCAAACTTGCATATTTTTTTCAATAGCAATTAAGGGCATACCAAGGGGAGGGTTTAATAAGCTAGTTCTCTGAAACTGATAACTAGTCATCTCACCACTTCCATGTCTAAATAAGAATCTTAAATTAAGTTTCCTCAAAAACACTTTCAAGTCAATAATCAATTCTGCTATCCTAGTCTTTGTGCAAGGAGCAAAGTTAAACCCTTTAGAAAGAAGGTCAGCATGTTCCCTACTGTAAGCGCCTTCAGTGTAGTTATAGATTTTAAAATCACCTTTACTGTTCATTACAATACAAGGACCAACATTGTCTTCTATCAAAACATTTAACCCCTAGTTGTATAACACCAACCTCAATTCCTCATCTTGGGATGTAGCACATTCCTTCTGTTCTGCTGCTGCCAAAAGTTGAGTATGGAATAACAATATAGAAACCCTATAGGAAAACAAGCATGAATAAACTGGAAAGAGTACAGCGGAAATACACCAAGGGCATCCATGGATGTGAAAATCTAAGTTATTATGAAAGACTAATATATCTGAACTTGTACAGTGTCTCTTACAGATATTTAAGAGGAGATCTTATTCAGGTATATAGGGCATTTAGATACAACTACCTCTGGGAATGTTTGGGGTTATCAAAAAGTAGTAGAGCATCATCAGACAACCTATGTAGAAGATTCTATAGGAATGAGAAGTGTACTAATTGGTTCTCTGACAGATTAGCTGATGCTTGGAACAGACTACCTAATTACATTAAAAAAAGTACTAGTTTAGATATTTTTAAGAACAGCCTAGAAATGTATTATGGGAACAAGTGTTTTGGTATATTGGCAAGCTAGAAGGGCATTAATGCCAGTGCTTGAAACATTTGTATGTATGTATGTATGTTTTATTGCATCATTGAACAGTAAATTCCTGCAATGGTATAATGTTGTAATTTATGCTATAGAAAAAGTGGGAGGTTGGGATATGCAAAGACATCTATATTAGGTTCATAGTTTTTAGATGATTACTTATAATTAATTTACACAGCACATCTTACTAGGTGATATCACTGCCTGTGTGACAATGAATACTTCATCCTATTCTATTATCCAACCAATGTCTAGCAAAGGATAACATTTTTGAATGTGGATGGCTGATGGGCAGGTTACTTTGACTCCAATAATATCTGATATTATAGAATTAGCCATACCTCAGATGTTATTTTCTTTTGAAAGCTGCAAGTATTTATTCTTTATCAGTTCATAGGTTCATAGATGGTTTCTAGGATATCAGCCAGAGATTCATTTTACGCCTAACCAGGCTTATCTCAAATTTACCAAAATATTGCTGATGTATCAATACACAATGAATTTTACAGTTATGATATAGGCTTGTACACATCAAGTGTTCACAGGCTGCCATTGTCCATTACAGATATAGGTGCCAAACCAGGGGTACATTTGTGATATATGATCCATTGCTTCAAATTAAATTTGAATAGGATATAAGATGAGCTTTACTTCACATGAATGGGGAAGCCTCTTCCAGAGAAGGGGTAATCTTTGTGACATATACCTGTCCTTTCAACATGTCCTGTTTATCTCACAGATAAGGTTTAGATCCATAGAATGGGTATTTCTGATGCTATTTCTTTTGCATGTGTGTAACAAATCCATCAGTGTGCTATGAGGGGAAGCCTTGAAGGCTAGGCCCAGACTGCTGTACAGCAGTCTGTAGGAAAATGAGTACAGGTATAAGCCTTTGAGGTGGTCTCGACAGGACTTGTTGTTTACTCTCTGTAATCTTCCTGTAAGGAAGCTCTGTGGTCTCTCAAACTGTCTGAAATGCTCGACCAGGTACAAGCCAAAGGATGTGATGTACTCAATGACTAGTCTGATGAGATCTGGGTACAGTGGAACAATGACTTCCTTGGACCTAGCTGCAATGCCCTTATTTGTAAGCTGTGCAATGTAAAATTATTTTGTCACCACAGTAGACACAATGTTGTCAAAGTTCAGGTTACTGTAAACATGCATTCCAGGATCCTTGACAACTGAGTCTACTTTTATGGGTATATTATAAATGTGGCCATCTTTCCAAATGGTACTATTATGCATTTTTGTCACACTGAGTTTTAGTCCATGGGTCTGATACCAGTTTTTGTTTGTCTGTGTCAGGCTCTGTTGAAGGGTATCTGTGTCTTTATGTGATTCAGTGACCATGCCTAGTTTGCAGTCATCTGCAAAACTGGTCAGCCAGAGGCCTTTGATATTTGCTTCGACTTCAGAGAAGTAGAAGTGAAAAATGAGAGGGACCAGGACTGATCCCTGTAAGACTCAGATAGTGACTGTCCTTTTCGTGGAGGCGAATTCCCCTATCACAATTTATTGTGTCCTATCAGTGAGCTAACTGGCTATTGTAAATAAGATTAAATATTTCCTGGATTTATTTTTGGGCATAACAATGCTATGGTCTGCATGTGAAAGATCCACTTCAAGAAACTTACTTTCACTTCCTCAAGCTCTTCATTCCAATCAACATTTATTGAAACATTCTTTCTTGGTGTTTACTCAGAGTTTCGCTGCTTCTTTCTTTATAGAGTGAGATTGATATAATTCCTTATTAGTGAATTCTAGGTGGTTCTGCATTAGTGTACCTCAGAAGAAGAACAAGCTAGCCATTCCATTTCTTGTCAGTTGCCGCCTTTTCTCTTTGAAGCTGTGATCCTGGAGAGTGAGAATAATACAGAACAGGTGAGTGCAGGGAAGCCATGCTTGCCTACAAAAAATGCTTAGTTGTTGTCACACTTGCTCATAATGTGAGCAGTCCAAGTACATGCTTTTCAAAACATGTGTATCTGAGGTGTAATTTATGAACTGTTATGATCTTGAAAGGGAGTGGCAACTTTTTAGTAGAGATAATTTTTAGTGGATCCATGTCAGTAAAAGAATGAATGTGGCTGATTTTATGGTCTCAGTATTTTAACTGATTTGGTGGACAGAAATGGCAACCAGACAAAATACATGGAAAGAGCTAAAGAAATAAGTTGTTAGGAGTAAAAGTGTAGTCTGGTGGTAGTTAACAGATTGATGATTATGCACTGTTAAACTGATTGTGGGTTGCAGATGTATTATGAGAACAACAACCGTAGGTTAATGTTCATTACAGAGTTTGAAGGGATTGGACAGGCAATGTATAGTAAAGAAGAAAAATGGGTAATGACATGACAGATAGGCCATAAGTATTTGAAGAACTGTAGCAGAGATTATGCACTAAATGAGGAACTTATGGTATTTAGAAAGGTTTAAATTGTGGACGGGAAGTGATCCAAGAAAACAGAAGTACAAAGATAATGCATTTTCTTTGGGGGAGTGTGTGCAGAATGATGGCTGGATTATTTATTTGCTGCATATAATGGCATAAAACAGGGGCTTAACTGTATGGAGCTAAGGAATCATAAAGGGAAAGTGATATTGACAGTGTAGCTGCTGAAGGATATTCACACATAATGGTAATACTATTTATTTATTTATTTTTATTTTACATTTGTTGACCGGGCTAGTCTAACTGGATACATGTCCATTTTCAGTAGAGGCCTGGGGAGATAAGCTCCAAGACATGATAAAATACAAATACAAGTACAAACAACAAAAAGCAAAATTTGTAATAAAAAAATGATTTATGATTTGTGGGTATTTACTATACATATTGCCATGGAGTTTTTTCTTTTTTTTGGCTGCTGTCATTAGTGCATTTCCTCAGTCTCAGCTGATGAAACACTCCTTATCCTGTGGACCTGCTCTCAAACTTTACTATTGCATGAGGCAAGATTTAGGGATTTATTCATTTTTTAGTCTGATAAATGAGCAAGTCATTATGGACCATTTTAGCCATAACATGGATCATAAAGACAATATTAAATCCAAAATACATCAGCACTTTACATTACCTATGTTTTGAGATAGTGGGTGGAATACAGGGATTCCTACAGAAAAGACAGGCATGCACAGCAATAACATGCAAACTCAGCAGAGATAGACTAGAGGTCAGGAATTAACCCTGAGCCATGGAGCTAGACTTCATAACTTCCTGTAGCTTTACTTCAAAACTGATTTGGAATAGGGGGTTCTATGATAGACAAATGTCATAGACATTAGCTCTTTTAAAGACATGCATGCATTTTTAATAATTCTTCACTTATACCTCTATGTGACATCCCCCATAATTTATTTATTTATTTTATTTATTTTACATTTGTTAACAGGGTAGGTGGGGAAGTCCAAGGACCTTTTCAGCCTTGAACCAGGCTCAATAGACAAATACAAAGTACAGACGAAACGTGTAATAAGATATTTAAAAAAAACAGTTAATACAGAGTATTGCGGTGTTCTAAAGAGGTTCTCTGGTTCGATCCTTGGCTGGGGTGCCTTCTGTGCGGAGTCTGCATGTCCTCCCTGTGGTCGTGTGGGTTTCCTCCGGGTGCTCCGGTTTCCTCCCACATCCCGAAGACATGCTGTAGGTGAATTGGACACTCTAAATTGGCCCTAGGTGTGAGTGCGTGCATGTGTGTGCCTTCTGTGGAAGGTTGGGCACCGGGATGGCAACTTGACACCGTAAAACTCCACTGCCAATCATGAAGGGACAGGTGATCCGCTGTGGCGACCCCTAACTGGGAAAAGCCGAAAGATGAAGAAGATTGCAGTGTAATAAACAGTTCAAATACATACAAGAATGCAATGCAATATATCTGTCTACACACACACACACACACACACACACACACACACACACACACACACACACACACGCACACACAGACACACACACAAATCTAATAATTAAGTACATCATACATATAGTTCAGATAAAATGAGATAACATACATACAAGTAAAATCAGTGGCACCAGAGATAGCACACTCGCCTTTGGTACAGAGGGCTATGTTTTTTATTCCCACTCCTGGTAGGTCAGTTGCTGACAATGCAGTGTGCCTGCTTTCAGATAAAATGTTAAACCAAAGTCTCAGGCAGATGTAAAAGATCCTGCAGCACATATTAAAAAGAGTACAGGAAGTTCCCTGATACCCTGGCCAAATTTTTCCGTGTAGTATAAATACCACCTCAGCTGTCCCATGAAAAGAGGCTGCTATCCTAATGGAACCAACCCAGTTAACAAAGAGTAAATAAATATATTAAAGAACTGCTTCCATTTATTTGACCAGCTATGATGTTTTGCAATGATATATAACAGACTGCAAAAGAAGAAAAAGAAAATAAGGATGGCATAAGCATAGCTTATCAGAGAAGTTTAAATGCTTACACTTAATAGCAACCAAGGAAGCGAAATATAAAAGGATGAATATACTTGTATCTGTAAAGAAATTGCATTTATTTTCATTAACTAAGTGTAATGGATGGATATTTTGAAGAATATTTTAGATTGCAAATTCATCTTGCATATTCAGACAATCAGTTCCAGCTTGCTGTAGCAAATTTGGAGCAGGGTACCTCAAAATTATCAACTAGACAGAGTGTCCGTTGTGGTGTAAGGATTCAGAATTTTGTAGGATGTATGAAGTGGTTTGGACTATAATGTAATTATTGAGAGGAAGACACTGGGGGGAATTTAATAAAGCCTACACATTTTTTCGTGTAGGCATCATGCCATGCTGCTAACACAGGTGCGAACATTTTTAGATTCATTAAGCACTGCTGAGAGTAGCGCACAAGCGCACCGACATGGACACTTCTGTGACATGCAAATCACCTCAAAAGCAGGTGCATCTCATGCAATTAAGGTAGGTAGAGCGATGCAACAAGCAGATAGGCAGCTCTGCAGACCTGGTGTCAGTGTCTATAGTGTACACAGAAAGATTTCATGTACAGGGCTGCAGAAAGACAAAAGGGGCTGTAAACATGTAGGTAGATAACTCACACAGATATGAGCAAAACTATCCTCTGTGTGTTCCAAAAGTTACAGTAAATATATTAAAATAATTTTTTTAATAATCTTAGCATGTTTGTGTGGTGCACTGCAGTGCGCAAACATGTCTTATTAAAAAAAAAAGTGGAAAAATCAAATATTAATATCATGAGACAGAAATGTATTACAGGACCCCGCATGCAGGATCTACAATGGTGCACTGCACTGGTGCTGTTGCTAATGTGGAAGGGCTTAGAAGCATGTAGTATCCAAGTTGTCAGCTTGGATCCCTATGCAAATGAGGTGGAGTTATTGAATAGCATAATGGGATAACTTTGGCCACATATCCCCTCCGTGTACCCAGAGAACTGTGTTGGTGTCCACAGAGGAGGTAGCTGACATCAAGAAAGGGTGTGTCCAATAACTTCTAAGCTGAATGGAGCTTAGCTGCACCTGTTTGTGAAGTGCACCGCCATGCTGAGCATGGAAGTTTGGGGGGGGGGTGCATTGTCTGATAAACAGTGTTTACCTGCAGACTGCGTGTTTGCATGGTGCGCCTCAGTGCTCAGGGTATCTAAAAGGCCAAAGATGTATTAATTAGTGTTGATCCTTGTTTAACTTCAACTGGGGCCATTAAATGATGTCAATGATATAGTAGACAGGTACACTGCATCATAGGTAGCCAATAATGCAGGCAACACCTACAGTAGAGCGCCATAAAGTATGTATACACCCTACAATCTAATTTTTCCCCCATACTCTGCACCATTGGAGTACTGACTTTGGAATTTTAACTGAAAGAATGCTAGGGGCTGCTACAGGTCTGCTACATTTGTATGTGTTAGATGCTAAAAGTCAATTTTGCTGCTGCTGCTGCTGAGACTAGGCCTAGGCAGAGAAGAAGGAGTGTGTTCAGGCCCAGGGTAACCTTCTAGGAGCTAGTTGATCTGGAGATTGTAGAGTGCTACAGGGTGGACAGAGGCATTCTACATCTCACTGAGCTCTGCCACCCTCAACTCAGGCCCAGAGCCAACAGAGGGGAACCCATCCCAGTGTAAACAAAGGTATGTGTAGTCTTTAGGATAATAGCCACAGGTACCTTCCAAAGACCAACTGGGGACATGAAGGGGGTCTCACAGGCATCAGTATCTAGTGTACTCCCCCAGTTCCTGGATGCCATGCTACTACATGCCAGTGAGCACATATGTTTTCCCCTCACTCCAGAGTCAAGGGCCAGGAATATGCAACACTTCTACTATGTAACACACTTCTACACTGCCCTATTTGACAAGGCCTGATGATGTCAGACACCTTAAGACTACCAGTTGACAGTATAATTTTATAACTTAAGCTGTGGCGTGCATGATAAGTACTGTGATCTATAGTGTGTAATACCCTATTCAGGGGTTCTAATCTCACTCCAGACTAGTGTGTGTGTGTGTGTGTGTGTGTGTGTGTGTGTGTGTGTGTGTGTGTGTGTGTGTGTGTGTGTGTGTGTGTGTGTACCACTGGAGAACAACTGACATGCCCTCATGGACTATCCACCTGCAATAGTTATGTACTTTTTGGCCCATAACTTGCTGCTGACTTCCACACTGCCCTATTCTACAAGGCCTGATGATGTCAGCCACCTTAGGACTACCAGCTGAGAGTGTATTAACATGACGTAAGCTATGGCATGTGCAATAAGTAGTGTGATCTATAGTGTATAAATCTAGATAGGTAGGGGATCTAATTTCACTTTGCCCAGCATAGTGCATGTGTATATCCAGAGGGCATATGTATTACAGCCTTTGTAAAGAAGACATAGTTATGGTTTTGCATCATTTTATTTGTAGCGGGTGATGTGCCCCCAAATGACTGAACACCACAATGTTTGCTGTTATCAACAAGCATTATATGTTCAAAACTGAAAGTACTAGCATACATGAGTTGTGCTGTGTGCTTCGGGTACTGTGATCTGCAGCATGTACCAGTACATAATTAAGTGTTATAATCTACATACAGCCAACTTGCTGTATGTGTGTGCCTTGGAGTGTCCTGTATGCAGTGAGTGGAAGTGGTACTAGCCAGACTGTGGCCATGTTTGTGTGTGAGGCTGTTACAGCAGTATACATCATGTTATGATGCCATAGGATATGTGAACTTAACTAGCATAATGGTCATACACCCCTCACAATCAGAGACTTCTGTATATCCCTCAGTACAGGACCAGCACATATTGCTGCAGTCCAAGAGGGACTCAAGCAGATGCTGTGTGTTGAGATGATGGCCGACCAGCCAATCAAACAGATAGCATGTGCTGAGGTGCAAGGAGGTGCTCTGTGCACCCTTAGGCAGGGTCTGTTTCAAGGGTATGTTTATGCCTGCTAGACAAATTTCTCCCACAAGCATATAGTATTAATCTCACATAGTATGTTAATGTCCTTACAGTAAGTCTTCTATCTACTATGCTCCCCACAGATAGGCAGCATGTGCGCTCAAGCAAGGGCACACCTTGCCCTGTAGCAGAACTTATCACAAATTATGAATGCATGAGTATGCTGACAGCTGCCATTGTCCTTGGTAGACTGTCATACAGATGTAACCCTATGGAGCCAAGCGTGTGTACTGCTATAACTTTCTGAAGTCATATTTCTGCTGTGCTACCATACAATGCTGTGCAGCTTCACTGCCGCTATGTGTCCATAGATTATTTTTTATTTATTTATTTATTTATTTAACATTTGTTTACTGGGAAAGACCGACTTGGAATGAAGCAAATCTTCAGCTGAGGCCCAGGAACAAATGCTCCAGATTCATGTCTTTGTAGCATGGAAGGAAACCAGAGGACTCGGAGGAAACCCACATGAATGCAGGGAAGACATGCAGACTCCACACAGAAGGTACCCCAGCTTGGAAGCAAACCAGAGAACCTCTTGCTGTGAGGTGACAATGCTACTGCTGCACCACTGTGTTATCCCCATAGACTCATGCAACAGAAATATACACAGGTCTGTGACATAGCTGTCATTGTGTAACAATACCACCAGTACAACATCTTACAACATAAGGTCCACAAAAGTATGCTGCGTACTCATGACACATGCCAGCATACAGTATATGTTTGTGACCACTACAAGTGTGATGCAAAAAAATATTGCATTACGCAAGTGCATGTCAAGTAATATAGTCATCTTGTGCATCAGGCAAATAGCTTCATACCCCTGCATCAATGGGTAGGATGACAGGGATGTGGCACAGGTATCATCACTTGCACAGGTGATGTGTGGGGGTACTGGAGGTCTAGGCTGGCTCAAATGGTTAACAGCATGTGCGTGACTCAGGAAGAGGAGCGGGTTAGATTGAGCATGGAGAGATGCTATGTGTGTTTGTAGGTGACCTGCATGTGACAATGGTGTCTGAGTGTGCGCATGTACACAGTCAAACTCAGTGCTAGCCCTACATGTGTTTATGGTGTACAGCTGTGGACCGTACTTGGTAGAGCTGACAGTTCACTGTCTCTGGGCCTAAACAAAGGAACCGGCTTTGCCAGGAGTTGCACTGGCACCACCATGCCCAAGGTAAGACACAGTGCTAGTAACTGGTTGTGATTGCTGCCTGCTGGGACCGTGACCCCCACGGGACCACCCAGGACCACATGCCCCTGGCCAGCCATTTCATGGTATGGACAGCACAGTCCCCTCTGTTGCGCTGGATGTACTGTCACTATGGGAGCGTAACTATGCACAGCTGTGTAGACTCTCAGCAGATGGTGTTGCTGACCTATGTACACTGGTCTGACGCCGAACTCCAACCACATGTTCCAGCACAGACAATGTGCTATCCAAGATAGACACTGTCTCAGCCCACCGTCTGTCCACAGCATCAGTGAACAGTATCAGTGAACTGACCCAGGATGTTCTCAATGCAGTGGAGGCAGTCACGGAAGTCAGACTGTGCTGCATCCATAACCCTAAGCATACATCTGGTGGTCCATTCAGAACATGTCTGTGCCTCCATGATGGCCTGAAACATGCGCCAAGTGGCCCATAATGTGACACCTGCAACAGGTGGTGGACACACAGTACTCCTCCTATGAGCACTCCTGTCAATATGCCTGTGTGGAACCTTGACAGCTCTCTGGTTATGGCCAGTGTCTGCACTCAATGAAGCCATAGTTGCCTCGCTGGCCTGTTCAATGTCTCCACCCTCTGACTGCCCCATATATGAGGCCCATGGGGACTGGGTATGTGTGGGCATACTGACTGTGTGCAGTGACAGTGGGGTCAGAAGAGAGATGTCAACCTCTGGGACAGATTCGGCCCCTGACAACCACACCTATGCCTCGCTGTGGCCACCACCATCATCAGAGTCCGAATAGACACTGACATCAGGTGATGTGGGGGAGAGACTCACCTGTGGAAACCAAGACAAAAGCAGCACATTACTACCTACACTATTATGTATGAAAAATCCACACAGAGTCATAATAATGAGGATCCAAAACTGCATTACTACTCTTACATTCTCCCATCTCTGCTTTCATGCACAACAGACTTCCACACAATAACATACACATTTGACTCAAGGCCTTTATAACAAGCACATCGGGTAAATCATGTGACATTTGGCCAGTGTAATGTACATTTTATGTATGCAATATGACACTATACCTGATAAAACCCCACTCTCAGGTCTCAGACTACCTCCTTACTAACAAACTCCTTTCCAATACTCAGCATGGTTTCCGACCAAACCATAGCACCACCACTGCCTTACTCTCCTTTACTAACACTATCCTTCAGCATAAAAACAATGGCCATCTCTCCTCTGCTACTTTTCTAGACCTATCTAAAGCATTTTATATGATCCCACACAAACAACTCATCTCTGTCCTCACTTACCTATCCTTCTCTCAATCAGTCACCAACTGGTTTCAGAGTTACCTGTCTGACCGCCAACAATTTGTTGTATGGCAGAATGACATATCTCCCTAACTACCTGTCTCTGTAGGGGTTTCCCAAGGATCCATCCTTGGACCCCTACTCTTCTCTATTTTCACCAATAATCTAGCCTCTGCCACCAAATATGGCACACTCATACAATATGCAGATGACTCAACCATCATCTGCTCACCCCAGTCCCTACCCAAACTGCTAAAAGTCAAACAGGAAGCATTTTCCTCTGTTGAAACGTGGTTATCCGATGCCCAATTAATATTCAACCCAAACAAAACTAAACTAGTCATCTTCCAACTTACCAAACATACTCAAAACAACTCTCACTTTAACATCACAGCAAAAGACAACATCACTATACACCCAACAGAACACACCAAATTGCTAGGAGTGGAAATAGACAATAAACTAAAATTTTACATTCACATATCCATGACCATAAAAAAGTTCACAAAAAACTAGGAGCATTATACAGAAATAAGCAACTTCTCACCAAGGCAGCAAAGATTTCAGTAGCAAATTCCCACCTTATCACCACCCTACTTTATGCCTCTCCACTATATACCAACTTAAGGCAATGCGATCTAAACAAGCTAGAGACCTGCTACAACAAAGCTGCCACATTCGCCACAGGGGCATCCTACTGTAGTCACCACTGTCTCTCACTTGCTGAACTCGGCTGGCTTGAACTCCCTCACCTCCTTCAATGGTATCAACTCTCACTCGCCCACAAACTAGTAAACCATCCACTAAATGTCCCATCTCTCCAGAATCTACTCCAACCCTATCACACCACCAGGCCACTAAGATCCAGCAACAAAAATCACTTGCAGATCACTAAAGCCAATAGCTCTGCTGGTGAAGCACTATTCTCTTGTGCCATAGCCAAATTATGGAACTCCCTCCCACCCACAATTATCTCCGTACCATCATGCACCCACTTCAAAACTTTATTAAAAGCGCACCTAAAAACATGCTGGCTATGCCCTTGCAACTCCCACTCTAATATCACCCACCCCATCCAACCACTACCTTTCTTTCCACCCCACTAACTACCTTGATTATAGCAAGCTCGGATGCTCATAAGCCTAGTACTTATTATACAGCAGGAACTTCTTATTGTAACAATTGTTAATGTCTGCTATGTACTTCACAGATAAAGATTCTAGCTGTCTACTGGTGTACTATGTTCTTCATATGTAACTGTTTGTAATTAATTGCTATGTTAATCAAATTGTTAATCTCTACGTAAATCCAGTGTAACTACTGTCTGTTTATTTTAACTGTGGAGCTTTTCTCCCCGGACCTCCGCTGAAAATGGACCTACCTCCAGTCGGACACTCCCGGTCAACAAATGTAAATAAATAAATAAATAAATAAAAAACAGCACATAAAACCCAGTACATCTATCTTAACAAATATTTACAAATACAAGTTTCAATGCCTAAGGTATGTACTATCGACCTTTTGGTATGTACAAGGCATGTTGGATTAACTGCCTCATGTACATCAGGAGTCTTATTCACTGCTACAGTATTACAATGGTGATCACAGTAAGCTTACCTGCATGCTTCTCTGCTGTGGACACTGTGGGACTGACCTCCATGATATATGGTGTGATGGATCCCTGGAAGCTGTCATGTGTCCCTAGGTTTGCCAGGAATTCCTCAGTGGCTGTGAGTGATTGTACCATTGCAGGCCCTCTGCTGGTGATGACACAGTCCCTAGCTGCTTCAGCTGCCTTTCATCTTGCAGCATTCATCATGTCTTTAGCATGGTATTGACCCTGCTCATACGTCCTTTCCTGGTGGCCAGTCTCATTCACATCCCAGACAAGGTCTGCCCACAGTGCAGACTGCTGTTCCCTGTTATGCCTCCCTCTGGATAGGAGAATTTAATAATGCTGCTGATATCCTTGAAATACTATTTCATTCTCCACATCTGAGAAGGAGGCATGACTTCTGTGATACATTAGTCCTGAAACATACCAAAAGGGAAACACATTACAGGATCAAATACATGGATATTGACTATGTACAGATACAGCAAGAACAAAATCGATGGCTCTACCCACTGCTTGCTCATACATGTCATACCCCACAGTGTAACAACATACTATGTGTGTGGATACAGCCAAGATACTATCATTACTGAGGTAGTTCCCTGTGTGCCATGAAAGATTCTGTTGTATGATCATACACCCTACACTCTGCTCCACTGTGGTGTGTTGCCTAAGGCCAGCCACCCAATAATATGTCATCAGACCAGTGCCAGACAAATAGCAGTATGCTATTACAACCACTATATTGGGACAGTCCAAAAAACAGTGTTCCACAATGACAAAAGACAATGCAACCCTGCTATATTGTACGTTCCCTGTATATGTAAGATGGCAGGGTGTCAATGACATGTCATTACTACAGGTCTAAGACAGGCTTACTGCTGTACTGCCTATTCCCCATACCTCTATCCTCCCATCTGCATCCTGTTATACACGCAAAAAAATTACATACCTGGTGGAGTGCAATACTCCTCTGTTGAAATGTGCTACTAGTCCTGTTTTGCAAAGGTGTGCTATGTGTGAGGAAAGTTTCATATAGAATGTTTGCTCATAGCCAGCTTCTTGATTTTTAACATGGTTCTCATTAGCAGGTAATTGCCTCTAAACCAATCTGACTCTGATATGCTAACTGCAGCCAAAACAGCTGAGTTGCACTATCGTTAGCTAATGACATGCAACCACTTCATGTAGAACAGGGCCCTTTTCTTAGCTGTTGAGAGGACATTACTGGGATAAGGAGATTGCATCATCGTAGAGGGTAGGTCTGTAGCAGAAACCTTTACATAGAGCTGTGTGTACTACAGGCTGAAGCTGCAGGTAATAGTCATAGGCAGTGAGTCTGAGCACTTTGGAGGACAACAAGCTGTGGGTGTATCTGTGACAGCTGTGTCAGCCTTGTTGTAGAGGCAGAACCAGGGTAAGAGGACCCTTTTCACTCCAATTACGGCATGTGTTTAGGTACTTATGTTAGGTAACTGTGTGAATAACAGAGTACTATGTGACATATAGTAATGCTATATGAATATGTGATGTGTGTCCCTACCTGCAGGCCTGTGACTTCCAGCAGTGAAAATCAGTTATTTACTTTGCAATGCTTTGTGTGGATAATGAGTGCATGAGTCATTCATTAATTGCTGTCTTCACAATAATGTAATTGAAATGCAACACAACACTAGATTTGAACCCAGGATTGTGTATGGCAAAATGTACTGTATGCAAGTCATTTAACAGACTGAGCTACTGAGTAACTGCTCCAGTGCATGTATTTGTAAGATATATGTGCACACATACAGGCCGTGACATACATTTACTGCATCCATCAGTATTTGCATGGCTTTATATGGGTGCATTTCTGCACCAGAGTCCCAGTTGAATATCTATTTTGCCATGAATGCCTTAGCAGGTGACTTTCTTCATATTGTTGATACAAGGGTATATTTACCTGCTCTCATAGGCCTCAGCTACATCCATTATCATGTCGTTGGTTGTCTAGTGGTGTACTATTGCACCAGAATCCAAGGTACACTCCCATTGTTTCCATTAGTTTTTATTCCAGTTTGGTGCAGTACAGCATGCAGCTCAATTAAAACACACCTAATGACTGTAATTGGCAATTACTATGTTTTGTTTAAACCACCTCTTTGAATTAAGAGTTGCATGGCATGGTGGGTTAATGCAGTGTGCTGCAGGTGTGATGAGTTTGAAACATAACAGAGGTGTTTATTTTGTACATGTGTCTTGCAATGTTAGTAACACATATAGTCATTATAGCTCTATTTAGTACAGTTTAGCGAAGCTGCATGATGTGGCAGGTCACTCAGCTCTGCTCTAAAAAAATAGAAAGAAAATAAAAAGGGGAGAAAGGAAAGTGGTGAAATGGGGGCAAGCAGAGGGAAAAACATATTGAAAGGCATGGAAGGATATGCAGGAAGGGTGTAGGAAAGAACCATTGCTATCCATTTCTTGTAGAGCAACAACTGTGCACTTTGACAGAATTTGTAGATGAATTTGTATTCTGAAACACCAGAAAGAGGGATTTGGACAACATAACTGCATTGTGAAGCCAATTGGACTGAATTACGTGTCCAGTGGACGTGTGCAAAATGGAGAGCTATATATGGGACAATATTTTTTGGGGAGCTAGGTGCCCATTTTTTTTAAGGTGAGAGTGGAATGTTGGGAAAGGGACATAGGTACATGTGGGGCAGTTAAGTTGGGTAGGTGAGGATGCATTTACAAACAGACAAGACAGGAGTGGTGTATGATACATGAGGAGGGTGAAGACTTTGGATAGGGAGGGTGTTGTGGAATTCGAGTCCTACATGCCTCCAGATGGCAGAAGAATGCCTCACATCCCCACCCATGGGACCATCAACACTGTTACATCACTGCCCCAAGGGTGGCTGTACTGGAGGCTGGATGTCAGGATGAGGCTGTCCCACCATACTGGCCAGCAAGCCCTCAATCTGGCACAGATGATGGTCATAGTCATGGTGCACTATCCTGCACACAAACTCAGGCAGCTCCACATGGATGACAACACCCCCCTCTGCCATTCTCCCAGGGGGGCAGGATCTGTCCCCTGGGGTGGTACTACCCAATGCCACAGGTGGTGCAGGGACAGCAGGGGGGCACCACCGGTCTTGGTCCAAGACATTCTGGGACTTGGTGCCATAGCCAGCTGAGGCAATGTAGGTATCCATCTCACTAATCCTATGGTAGCAGGTGTTAAGAGTAGGGGTGGAGTGCAGGTGGTATGGGGTTCGAGTGCAGGGTGTGCAAGTTTTGTTTTACTGTTGTGAGATACTAGATTTTAGCAATAAAATGCAAGATACACAACTGTTTTTTTTCAATCCTCTTGTTGTAATAGCTGCTGGTGTGGAAGAACCATATATCTGATAAAATTTACTAGCCCATTCACACAAGTGCCTGTATACCTAATCACCTAGAAGTCGCATTGTTTGTCACTGTTGTGCATCGCTTACTATCACACAAAGACAATGCCAGGTAGTGTGCAACCTCACCTACTGTGTTTGCATGATGGCAAATGATGCACAACAGTTTCAAATGCTGCAAATACAAAATAAGCACACTCTCAGTAAATGGGAGATGTAGAATAGGTGGGAAACAGCACCATATAAACTGCAATTGGTGGGAAACATATTTAGCTTGAACTATGGCAGGCATGTCTGGAGTTACTGGAGAGAGTGTGTGCTTTCCGGCACAGTGTTGGGGTATCCAGACATCCAAGATTTTTGTTGGACTCATAGTTAAAAAGCATGGGCCCAGGTTGCTGCAGCAGGACCATTCTGGCTCAGAATATAAATCTGAAGCCTGGAATAGTGTTGCCAGGGCCATTATCAGTGTGACAGGTATCCCTACACAAGTGACCAATGCAGACATGATTTTGATGACCTCTGGAGGAGGAAGCAGGATACCTCTGAGATTTGGATCAGGGAATAGCAGGCAGAGGACATCCCACAGATGTGTACCTATCAATTTTAGTGAATGATTGTAAGAGTTAAAAGCTGACTATAGTCAAGACTGGTATTCATAATGGTGTTCTGTTCTATTTTTTTCACAGCTGCTGAGGAGAGAGTCTCGAATGTTCAATCCCATGCCATGCATCTAGTAAGGATGCGAGAAGCATGTGGTATGTATACATCAGAACTGTACTGTCTACATAGTATTTTAAAAATAATAATAATAATTTGTGTAGTAATTTTGTAGCATTAAAAATTAAGGACCACCTAGCTGTTATTTAATAGAGCTGTATCAAATTCAGCAAGTATATCCCAACTGTAAAAGAAGTCATGCATGCTGTAGTCTGTAGTACAAAGCAATGGTGCTATATTCTCAAATAACAGTAGGCGTGCATCTCTAAACTCTAAAAGGAAAAGTATGCATGAAGTAGTCTTTAGGACAAAAAACAGTACAGTATTTTAACATAGTCATCAGCTGTGGGTTCAAAAAATGCACTTCCCAAATATACAGTACTGTTAGGTTTTCATCATTATTGGAATGCAATTTCATACCTCTATACCAGTGTCACAAATAACTTTTTGTAATCTGTATTCAGTATAATTGAAACACACATATGTATCAAACTGAGCATGCATAACCCAACTGTAAAATAAACAATGCATCCCTTAGTGTATAGCATAAAGCAATGGTGCCATATTTTCAAATAACAGTGGGCATGTATCTCTAAACTGTAAAAGGAAATGTATGCATGCAGTAGTCTGTAGGACAAAAGAACAGTACATCATTTTAGTGTAGTCATCAGATGTGAGTTCAAAAACTGCACTTTCCAAATATATAATACTGTTAGGTTTTCATCATTATTGGAATGTAACTTAATACCTCTATGCCAATGGCACAAATGACATTCTGTAAACTGTAATCAATATAATCGGAACACGCATATGTGCAATATATGCCCACATCAAGGATTGGTGGCTACAATCTGTACTATAGTGTGCCTCTGTTATAAACTGGGTAGTCTTAAATGTAAGGAAGAAACTTGTTAGAGGAATTTGTAGTGTCTAAAGAAAAGGTAACAGAATAGAGTAAAATAAATGTATCAATGCTTTGTATGTCACATATGAAGTTACTAATATTCTCCCTTTTTTTCTCTCACCCACAACCCTTTTCTCTCTCTGTTTTTGTGTTTATTATTTTTTTTTTTTGAGGGGGGGGGTATTATTTTCTTTTTTTGTGTGTGTTTACTTTTTTATTTTTTGTTTTTCCCACAGCACAGTGGGGTAGAGCTGTCCTACAGGATCCACCTGCCCTCACTCCACTGACTACAGCACCGCTGCCCAGCACATCTGGTGCAGTACTTTGTAGCACCCCCTGTGCTGCCCCTGCACTATCCAGCCCCTCAGGTAGTTCTGCCCTGGAGGACAGGCCTGTGGCTCCCTCCAGGTGCAGTGGCAGAGGGGGTGAGTTTATCACTCATGAATAACTGCCAAGGATAGTTTGTAAGATTGTTTGCTGCACTGTTGCTGCATCCCTACACTGGATGGAGCTCCAGCTCTACATGTTAGTGCAGAGCACCTGTAGGAGGTGCAGAAATTGGCCACTGCAGCCAGAGGTGCAGTGAGGTCACAGTGATGACAGTCCACTGGGTGAGGACTAGATTCTCACTGTCAACCCACTCGATCTGCATAGGTCCAAGATTTTTCATCCCTCTCTCCATCCCGAGTGTTCACCCTCCTCATGTGTCCTTCACTGTCCCTATGTCTTGTCTTGTTCGTCTTGTAAAATTGCTTTCTCACCTGCCCAACTTACTTCATCCAGACATTCCTACAGCCCTTCCCCAACATTCTTCGCTCTCTCAAAAAAAAAAAAAAAAAAAAAAGTGGACACCTGTTCCACAAAACAAAACAAAAAAATTATCCAATACATATCGCTCAATCCCACACACATGTGTTCATGACACACATGATTCTTTCAAATTCTCTATACAATTCTCTATACAACAGTTTGTGTTGTGGCACCCCTCTCTCTTCAGCGAGATTTGTATGTTTAATTTTGGAATAAATGGATAGCTATGGTTCTTTCCTATATCCTTTTTACACATTCCTGCCTTGTTTTCACTTTGTTCTTCCCCCTGCTTGCTCCCCATTTCACCACCTTCCTGTCTTCCCCATTTCTTTTATTTGAATAATTATTGGGCGATGGTTTACAGTGAGCACCAACGCACCACAATGGTAACAGGCAGCAATATAAGTAGATATATTTAAAGTATCTTACACACTTGTAAAATTATTACTTACACCCTTATTCAAACCCAGTACCATCTGCCTCCAGCAACAATTTATTAATACTTGCTGCCAGAGAGTCAATTACATAGCAGGTGTATGTAATACATTTAATAGTAAGTGACACACTTTAAATTTTTTCCCTTTGTAATTCCCCGTGCTCCCCATATCACTAATGATGTATCTTCTTCATTAAATTTCTGTGAAGTAGCATTGCGCGATCCACTGTAATGTTTTATAAAGCATTATTGCACAATACTTTTTTAGTCTTGTACAGCAGTATTGCATGATGTTGGGCGATGTGCAGCAATGAGGAACTCTACTAACAAAATACTTTAATGTATTACCTATAACTAAACCATTTGTCCAAAAAGGTATTTATCACTACATTGAGTGCATTAATTCCTGCAGCAGAGATTCAGTTAACTAGCAGGTGTATACAACAGTAGTTAAGTCTGTCATTTGCTGTACAGTCTCTAAAATACACCTACTAATCAACTGAGTCTATAGTATCACCTGTTAATGCAGTGATACATGTACTTTTTTGTTTAGATGGTACTTGGTTCGAATACAGGTATATGTTAACAGTATCAAATAATTTTACACATGTAAATCCAAATTCTAAGTGTGATAACTGTTATGGAGTGTCTACAATATGGCCAGATTGTGATGGTTTCCAATTGAACTATATAATATTTAGAACTGGTTTTGCCATAGCCATGTATTTATGGGTGATCCATAGAATCATGCAATATTTCTTTAAAGAAAATAAATGGGGAAGATAGGAAAGTGGTGAAATTGGGAGCAAGCAGGGAATGCACAAAATGAAAACGAGGCAGGAATGTGCAGGAAGGATGTAGGAAAGAACCATAGCTATCCATTTCTTCCAGAATAAAACATACAAATTTGGTGCACTATCACCTCCAGAGAGAGGCGTGACCACAACACAATCTGTTGTATAGAGAACTGGACAGAATCATGTGTGTCATGAAGACACGTGTGAAATGGAGAGCTATTGATGAGATGATATTTATCTGTGGGTCAGGTGCCCACCTTTTTTTTTTTTTCTTTTTTTGAGAGAGAGAGCGAGAGAGAGAGAAATGTCAGGGAAGGACTATAGAAATGTCTGAATGAGGTAAGTTGGGTAGGTAAGGAAGCAATTGCAAGCAGACAAAACAAACAAGACAAGAGACAGGGATGGTGAAGGACACATGAGGTGGGTGAACACCATGGATGGTGTTAGGTTGGGGAGTTCACGAACCCATGTATGTCAAGTTGGGTGACAGTGAGAATCGAGTCCTTACCCACTGGAATGTCATCACTGTCATCTCACTGCACCAATGGCTGCAATGTCTGATGTCTGCATCTCATTGTATTATTAAATACAACAATGGAGAGCAGTGTCTCCAGCTGGTGTAGGCATGCACCAACAATGCAGCACACAGTCCTATGCACCATCCCTGGCAGTTCACCATGGTTGATAAACTCACCCCTTCTGCCACTGTGCCTGGAGGGAGCCACAGGCCTGTCCTCCAGGGCACAACTACCTGAGTGGACAGGCAGTGTAGGGGTGACAGAAGGGGTGTTACCAGATACTGCACCAGACTTCTATAGTTGGCGGAGTGGGGGAGGTGGAAACTTGGAACAGTGCTACCCTGCTGTGGTGTGGGAAAAACAAAACATAAAAAAGTAAACACACACAAAAAAAATAATCCTCCCCCCCAAATAGAAGCAAAGCAAAAAAAAAAAAAAAGAGAGAAAAGTGTTGGGGTGAGAGATAAAAATAGAACATTAGTAACTTCATCTGTGATATACAAAGCATTGATACGATTATTTTACTCTATTTTGTGACCTTTACTTTTAACATTACAAACTCCTAACAAATATCTTTGTTTACTGTTCAGACTAAACAGCTTTCAACAGATGCATGATATAATACAGATTACAGTAAGTGACCCTTTATGTGTGCATACATTGCACATATGCTTGGTCCAAATATACTGATTATAATTTACAGCAAGCCAGTGGTGACAATGCTTTACAGTACTGATGTTACATTGCAATATTAATGAAACCTTAACATATTTAATATAGTATATATATTTAATATATTTGGGAAGTGTGGATTTTGAAGACACAACCTCTGATTACTTTGTAATAATGAGCTGTTCTTTTGCCCTCCAGAGTAATGCATGCATACTTCCCTTTTAGAGTTAAGAAATGAATGCTCAGTTTGATATAACTGTATAACTAACAAATAAATGCATCATAACTTTTAATGCTAAAATATCCCCACTGTTGGGATGCACACATACCAGAAGCATCTTGCATCCATGTCAGTCAATAAGCATGGGTTTGTTCATTCAGTGCCTGGTCTGTGATGGCTGCAGAAAAAACAGAACACAACAGAATACCATTAAGCATACTGATCCTGACTATATCCAGATTTTAACTCTGGCAATTAGTCTCTGTAAGTGATACTTACACATCTGTGGGGTGCCTCCAGTACTACATTCCTCAATCCAATAGTCAAGGGTATGTCTCTTCCTCATCCTGAGGTCTCTGTAGTGGTTCCTATATTGTTCCTCAGTGTGGGGCATATGTAGTAGCACTGGGCAGAGGCTTGTCCAGACTATTCCATGCCTCCACCTTGTAATCCAAGCCAAGAAAGTCCCTATGCAACAGCCTGGGCCCATGTTCCTTGACTAGGAGTCCAACAAACATTTTGGACTCCTGGACACCCCATCTTTGAGCACAGAATCTCAAAAATTCTTCAGGACTGCCAGCCATGCCTAACACAGATCAAGACCAATGTAGAATAATGTTTTCCCACCAACTGCAGGTATTGTGCTTACTGGGAGTGCACAATTTCTGAATTTGCAACATTTGAAAATGTTGCCCATTCCTTGCCATCATGCAAACATGTTACATGATAGTGCATCAGTTATCTGACCAGTACTCAGAGACATGTAGTGCATAAACCAGTCTATACATTTACCTTAAAAATGTGTGAAGATATTCACTGGGGACAATATGATATGCAGTTGCCATCAAATTAACAAAAGGTTGAATGACACAGGCAGACGTAGACTGCTGTTTTGTGGGTGGGGAGTAAAGGTTGGTTCCTGCCATGGAAGATGTAAGGGTATAATATTCTTTCACTGTGGGTGGACCCAGGCTGAGCTATGATTACGGCACAAACCAGACTATGTTGCTCTTGTTACTCTCCTTATTTTGCATCCTGCCGGTTTGTTCTTGTGAGTGTGGCAAAGCCAGAAACTGCTATATGTCTCATTACTTTCAAACTTCTCTGTTATGATTTCCCATTTCAAAAGTATGTTGCAGTGATCATCATTACTTTAGGGAGGTATCAATGTGTGAATTTTTGAGTCATGAGACCTACTACTTGCTAATGGACACATACAAGTCAAATAAGTCTCTGCTGTCACATGAAGCATTAATTTGCATACAAATCTCCCACCTTGTAGTTGCTTACTGTACCAAGTGATGAAACCAAGGACGTGTCATAATATTATTATACAATACAGTATTTGTTCAGGACTTACCATGTAAATGCAGCAGTTGACACAGTGTTAGTTCAGGGCTGTCTGTGATGCAAGCAGTACACAGCCAATACATGGGGAGTTAAAGGCTGTGTCTCTGCGTTGAGGCCAGCAGAGGTCTCAGGGTTCCTGTATTTTGTCCCTGTCCACCCTGTAGCACTATACAAGGTCCATGTCATGTATGTTGTGATAAGTTAAATGTGGCCTGAAAACTCTTCTGTGTCTCTAGCTAATAGTAAAAAGAATGATCCAGGCTCCTCCAGGTTCATACTCTTTTATTGTGAAACTGAAATTAAGTGCTTTCATCTTCCAGCAATGGAGACTTAATCAGAATAAATTTTCTCATGATGATGTCTCCATTTTTGGGAGACAAACGTACTTAATTTCAGTTTTACAATAAAAGAGTTGCAGCCTGAAGGAGCTTGGATCATTCTTTTTACTATTTGCTGGTGATTTCTGGTGGTTGCATTTTGGATTTAGACTTCTGTGTCTCTGCCTAGGCCTATTAGCACAGCAGCATTGCCTGCAGCCTGTAGCACACACAAATGGAGTTAAGCAGCAACAGCTCATAACATTCTGTCTGTGTAGACTTTCTGTGTTTGTCTTCCACTACTTTTGAAACCGCAGGAAAAAGCAGCATTGTGTCTAAATGGTTGGTTTATAGCTTCATGAATTACTCCACCAGACTGGCAGATTAGCATGCAGTTCAGCTGCTCATGCTGTAAATAGCACGTCTGAAACACAGCCTAGACAGATGCAGTCCATTAATAATCTACTCCATTATAAAAGGCAAATGTGTAGCCAGCCAAACTGATGGTGAGGATACTTGCTACATGTTCAGCAAAGCAAAATAGTTTCCAAGCTATCTTTACAGAGGGGTATTGAACTCCACCGTATATGCTGTCATTTTTTTTTACCTTCATAATGCATATTCTGGAATATATTAATGAATAATGTGAAGCAAAGCATTTTACACTGTTATCTGTATGCATTAGACATTTACTGATGACATGGCTATGTTTGTCAAGACATTTTAGATGTACAAATGATTCACAATACCTGAAAATAGTAAGCTGTGTGATGCATATGCGCAAAAGTTTCATGTTTAGCATTTCCAATGTTTTATTAGCAAAATGGTTCATGTGCCTGTTCTTTAGTGGGGAAGCAAAGAGAATTTACTGTTATGTCACAAACTACAATGGACTGTTCTTTGGGAAGGTGGTACAGTTGAGTTACTGCTATGGCACGTAGAAGGATATGTCATCATTGCTACTCTCCTTGTTTTGCATCCTGCCTGCTGTTAGTATTTCACATATGTTGTATGTGTTATCCTGTGGGTACTACTCAATGCCTACCTTAACTGTTTTATCTGGTAACCGTTACACTGTAGTTATGTGATAGTTATGTGCATTATCATTCTGTTATGTTTTAAGACAGTAAATGTCATGAGGCCTAGCCCCCCCTTCAGTGAGGCAGAAAACATCATAATAGTAGCCATGCTACATCAACATGGAATTTTTCTTCTTGAAGGGGTTGTCCGAATATACCAGAGAGGCTGAGGATATGGCACCAAATCAGTAATTACATAAATGTCATGGGTGGCAATGGCTGCACTTATGAGCAGGTGAGCCACAGGGCCACTGACATGCTCACATCTGCATGGAGCTCTGCAGCTGCTGTTGCCTGAGACTAGAGGGTAACAAGGGTTGGGCCTGATGCAGACTTACCTCTCACCCCCAATGAGGAATTCCTGGTGACTCTTCTGACACAGGACAACTCACAGCAGAGTGGCCCACAATATGTCCTTGATGTGGGTGCAACTCCTTCTCAGTACCAGGAAGAACTTCCAGGTAGGCTTTATTATATGACCAGTTCAATACTATTGCATAATAAAACAATTAAAATAAAAGTTACTTCTGTGTCACTTGTGTTTTTTTGGGGAGAATTGAATATTTGTACAGTGATAAGCTCAGTTTGGAGTTGTCAGCCATGTACTTAGGTTCATAGGTTCATACTAGGCTATCTGCCCGAGGGCATTTACAAGCCTAGCCCATCATTTTGTGGCTTACGCCACCCTTTTAGTATGGGGAACTATACCCATTATTTTGCTGTGCCTCTGTCGAGCAGTGACACTGAGGTAATCCCTGGGGTATATCTGCGATCTCCCATCCATTGGTCAAGATTTCTCTTGAACAAGGCCAGCAAGGTGCTCTGCCTCACATGTACCGGGATTTTGTTCCACAGCATAGGGAGTCTTTGGGTGATGAATCTATCCCTCCAGCACGTCCTATTAATAGCCGTGTCGAGGTTTAAGTCTCCCGCCCTTGTGGCTCTGATGGATCTAGATTTTTTGAGGTGAAGCATATTCATCAAATCTGGGTTTGACATGGCCTTGTATGTTAGGCAAAGGTCACCTCTGAGCAAGCGGTAAGCGACTGAATAGAGCTGGATAAATAAAACTCATCTGACTACAGGTATTACGGCAGCTGAAGCACATTTCTTTCCAGCAAACACATCATTTTCCAGCAAGAGCCCAGGGGATTCAAACTCATGACCTTTAGTCTGCAAAGCCAACACCTTAACCACTGCACTAGGAAGCCTGATAGGCCTACTGGCCTACTTGTTAAAGTAAAACGTCATGGTGATTGAGAGGAGTACATGTCCTCGAGTCTTACTGTTAAATGTGATTATGTTGGCCTTACCTTTTGCTTAACTTCTTTCAGGACCATCAGGAATCCACCACCAGAAGCCTACTGCAGATGGTAAACCAAATCAAGTTTTTCAGTACTACAGATAGTAATCTAATGTGCCATTTTGGAGCTGTTGTGTATATTGCTGTACTATTTGTAATAATGGTAGCACTGTTAGTTGTTTAGCATATATTGCACCATAGTAGTGCAGGTATTAATGTATGCCTGTGTTTCTCCCTTTTTATCACAGGTGATTATGACAGCAGGAGTGTGGGCCCTCTGTCACCTGATGTTAGTATCACATCAGGCACTGATGATGATGGTGGCAAAACTGAGGCACAGTCAGGGGGTGCACAGGTTGAATCTGACACAGAGATTGACATCCAGCCACCCTCTTCTTTTTTTCCCGGACACAGCCAGTAGGCCTATGCCTACCTAGTACACTGAGTGCATTAATATAGAACAGGTGGAGGGTGATGAAATTGAGCAGGGAAGTGTGGCTACTGCGGCTTCAGTGCTTATTGAGTCTGACCATAGCCAAAGTGTTGGCAAGGTGCCACACAGGATGGTTGATAGGGGTGCTCAAGGGGGGGGTGATGTCCCTCCTTTACCTGCTGCAGGTGTATCTTCCTGTGTCACTCAACATATGTTTCTGGCCATCAAGGAAGCGCAGGCACATTCAAAAAGGCCCCAGACAAATGAACAGGGTTGTGGATGTAGCATAAGCTGACATGCACGACTGCCTCCACTGTGCCACCAATTCCCTGGATCTGATGAAGGACACATTGAATTGAGGGGTGTCTGTGATGGACTGAGAAGAGTCTGTCATAGGTGTGTACTATGCTAATAGCTCTGGAGCCTTTACAAGCCTAGCCCATAGAAGTGCCCTGGCATTGTGCCATCCGACGTTAGTTCCCAGTGTGTCTATCAAATAGAGCCACTGCAGTGATCCCCGGGGTGAACTTTCTATTTCCCATCCCCTCATCAAGATTTCTCTTGAAGAGGGCCAGTGAGGTGCTCTGCTTGACATGTATGGGAAGTCTATTCCAGAACATGGGCAGTCTCTGAGTTATGAACCTGTCTCTCCAGCATGTTCTGTTGATTGTGGTAAAGAGGTGCAGGACTCTGGAGTGTGTGGTGCAGAGGGATTTAGATTTCTTTAGATGTAGCATTTCTAACAGAGCTGGTTCAGACATGGCTTTGTAAGTCAAGCAGAGATTGCCTCTTTGTAGATGATATGAAACAGAGAATGGCTGGAGTTTTTTGAGTCTGTCCATGTAGGACATGTGTTTAAGACCTAGGATACTCTTTGTGAAGTACTTTTGTGGCCTTTCCAGTTCTTGCATGTGTCTAGTGAGGTAAATGCCAAATGGATCATTATACTTAATGACTGGCCCAATGAGGGAAGAGTAGAGAGAGAGATGATGTCTTCATTCTTCCCGGATGGAAAACCCTTGGTAATGAGATGTGCCACATAGAAGGACTTTCTGACCACAGTGGCAATGTGGTGATCGAAGGGGAGGTTGCTGTCAACCTGTGTACCCAGATCTTTTATAACACTTTCAGTGTTCAGTAGGCTCCCATTCATGTGGTAATTAGTGGGAACTGAGTTTTTCCAAAAGGTGAAGAAGACGCATTTTCTGGCATTAAGCTTAAGACCATGGTTTCAACACCAGTCATTGGTCTCAGTGAGGCCTTTCTGTAGGATGTCTACATCACTTGGGGAGTTAATAATGGTTCCCAGCTTGCAGTTGTCTGTGGACTTGGTCAGCCAGAGTCCCTCCATGTTGACCTGGACTTCTGAGAAGTAGCTGCCAAACAGGAGAGGACCCAGGAACGATCCCTGTGGGATTCCACTTGTGACTGGCTGGCAGTCTGACTTGGAGTCCGCTACTTTCACACTGTGGGTTCTATCTGTGAGCCAATTTGCAACCCACCTAGTGATATAGGGGTTGATGTCTAGTTTGTTGAGTTTATCAGTAATTCCTGAGAAGGGAATGGTATCAAAGGCTTTGGCCAGATCGAGGTAGGCTGCATGAACTGCCTTGCTTTCATCCACAGCTCTGGTGACTGACTCACAAAAGTCAAACAGATTGAGCAGGCATGATCTACATTTCACAAAACCAAATTGACTGGGATCTAGAGTTTGGAGCTTCCTTATATCCTTGTTAATTAGGTCCATGATGATGCACTCCATAGCCTTACATATCAGACTCGTCAGGCTAATGGGGCAATAATTCCCAGGGTCTGTAGTTGCTCCCCCTTTATGGAGAGGGATGACTGTAGCAGTGCACCATTTGGTAGGGATAAAGCCTGAGGTGAAGCTGTGATTGAACAGGGAACACAGATGTGGTGCCAGTTCACTTTGTAGTTCATGTATAATACATCCAGGGATATCTTCAGGTCCCCATGTAAGCTGTATTCTTGGCCTGGGACAATGAAGCTTTAACCTGTGCTGCAGTAATGCTGGATGCCTGGCATTCCTCTGGTATTGTGACTGGTCCTTTGGGGGGGTGAGAAGGGTAAAGTTGGCACTGAGTCTGTTGGCCAATATGTTGGCGATATCTGTTGGCTCAGTATAGGAGGTACCATTGTGCAGCAACTCACAGCAAACCTGGGTATTGCCGTGGAGATTCTTGATATAACTACAGAAGGCTTTGTGGTTAGTTTTAGTGTCTGCCACAATTCTGGCTTCATAGATGGCTTTAGAGGTTTTGATGAGGGATCTCAACTTTTTGTTGAGGCTAATAAGGAAGTTTTTCCAGTCTTGGGACTTCACCTTTTTCTGCATTAGTTTTTGCCTTTTGTTGTAGAGTTTATTAATGGCAGGGGGTCACCAGATTAGCTTCCTTTTTTTGGAGAAGAGCATCTTGGTTCTGTTGGGTATGGCTAGTTCCATGCATTTATGTATGTGTACAGTGCATTGGTTTATGATTCGAAAGTCATGCATCTATTTTCCATTGGCATGGGTGCCGTGAAGTTAGTCACCTCTGTTTTGAAAAGCCCAAAGCCAGCTTTGGAGAAATATTTCATGGTGGTTACCTTTATGGGAGGTGTGGGTGAGATGTGGATTTCCATGGTGATTAGTTTGTGGTCAGATCTAACAAGGGAGCAATTGACTATTGATGTAGAGCAATGGTTGCCCATGTTAGTAATAAGCAGGTCTAGGATGTTGTTTCCTTTATTGGGGGTAAGAATGAACTGGTCCAGGGCATTGGAATTGATGAATTCCAGGAAACATTGGGCCAGTATTGGTGCATGAGTAGTTTTTTCAGTTGATGAAGGGGTAGTTGAAGTCACCTAGTATAAGAGTGTTGGGTTGGACCCTAACAGTTTCCAGGGTGATTAGGAATGTGAAGTGAGAGCCTTGGCACATGGTTGGGGGCCTATAGCAGACTACGACCTGAATCGCCATCTTACCCACTCTAGTTGTACCTGAAGTATCTCAGATGCGTTATGCTGGGATACTAGTCTGGAGGTGTGCATATCCTTTATGTTTATGGAGATAACACCACCTTTGGAGCTTTGGTCCGTGGAATGAGTTATAGCTTGGCAAAGCAGGTGTGCTTTCTGCTGCTTTAAACCAGGTCACTGTTCCAGCACAAATGTTCTCCATTTTGAGAAGTGCTGCAAGCAAGTGCATCTTGAGATTTAGACTTCTAGCGCTGAGCAGTATGACCCTCAGATTGCATTTATTTATAGCTGTTATGGTGGTAATTTGGACTTTGGAACATTTCCTAAAAAAAGACACTATAGGGATGGCGAGAGCCTTAGCCAGTATCCGGAAACTGAGGCGTGACAGATGCAGGCCATCTCTGGCAAGGCATCGAGGTCTGTCAATCATGTCATTCCCAAGCAGACACATAATGGATCCCCTTAGAATGACACCAGAAACTAAGCCAATAGTTGAAGTCAATAATTTTCTGCTTGTATTGCAGTATCATTCTGGGCGACGGTAGGATACTGCTCAGGGCTAGGGTCATACATACCCAGGTCACATAATCTGAGAGCTCCACCATGTCTCTTTTCATGTAGTCCAATGAGGTATGTCTCAGGTCATTCACACCCACATGGACAGTCACAGAATCATACTTGTACTTGTGGAGTGATCTGAGTGCATGTGTCATGTGTCGGATTCTGGCACCTGATAGACAGCTGACTGTTACCATCTCCTTATTCAATCTAGTGAGTTGGACCTCAGTGTGCCTTACTGTTGAGTCCCCTATGATTAGTGTATTGGGCAAACTGTTTTGCCTTAGGGGCTATGTATCTTGTGGTTTGTGCTGTGCTGTGGTGGTTAAGTGAATTTCTGCCTTGGAGGTCTCTGCTGTTTGGATAGAGTTCTACTGAGAGCCTCCGCAAAGGTGGTTGTGTGGTTTGTGATTTTATGTGAGAGCTGTGATCATGGGTGTTCTGGAGGGCTATGTGTTGCATGTGGTGTGGTGCAGGTGTTGACCTTCTCCTCTTGACCATCTATTCTGGTCTTGGCGTGAGAGTGCATGGGTTCCAATTTGGATATATAAATGCATTTCTCACAAGTCTGATTATTGGGAGATAAGAGTAGAAGGTTGTCTGTGTACATGAGGTAGTTTCTACACTGCCTCAGAATGCCCAAGTTCACCAGGTTAATAGGAGAAAGCACAGGGAACTGACCTTTAATCATGCCAGGAGGGATGGTCATTATTACTAAGTACTGGTGCTGTTTCCTTATATATTCTTTTTACAGGAAAAATGTCACTCAAGGTGTCTGAGTCTGTACAGAGCACTGCCAAACACTTGAGGGGAAACTAATAAGTAGACCCTGAAAATTTAAGGATGAAGCATTTAGGCAGATATTCTGAAGTTAGAAAGAAATCAAGTAGTACTTACTGAAAAATAAAGAATTAGCTTGTCAAGAATTATGAAAGAGGGGAGTCACATGAGTGGCTACTACCTTGCTACTATTAATGCTGGTCACAGCACAGCTTCAGTCTGTTGGGATACGATACTTCTTTGCTTCTTCCTTCACCAGAAGCAAAATGTTAGCATCAATCCCAAGAACAGAATCAGTCTTGTCCCAGATGATTCAAGTGTCTGCAGGCTTGTAACCTTTTTCGAGTAGATGCCTCGAATAGCAACCAGACCAATCAGGTACATTAAGACCAGACAGTTTCCAACCAGAAAGAGTCAGGAATCAATGCACTCTGCTCCTACTCTCACCAGGATTAGAATATAAGCACATATTCTAAGCTGTCACCTATAAAGCAGTTATTTAGCTTTCTGGTGATCATCAGTCTCCAGTAAATAATGTTAATACACTTCTTCTCTCACCAGGAGAAAACAGAAGCACTAATCCCAAGATGAATACTGAGAGGCAGAATGTGGGCTTTCCAATAACTGGTGGTCTTGCAATAGATGCTTAAAGGTAAGATGCAAAAAATAGTTTATCCTAAACTCTGCAGTGTGCAGTAGAGATGTTAGATGTGAAAGTAGGTAACTTAAGTTTTACCTATCTAAAAAGTTAAGTTTTAGTGGAGAGTCACTATTTTTAAAACAGCAAGATAGATTGAAATGGGGTGGTCAATTTTGTATTCTGGTACTATGGAATACAGTAGGATGGCTAATAAATTATGCTGAAATGGAATGAGCTATGTCAGTGATGGAACATCTGCTGGGAGGGGAATGGCATGCTTGTGGACGTAGATCAGCCACAACATTTTCTGAGAGCCAATGTGGCCATTCCTGATCATGTTCCCATAGTGGCAGTACTTCTGCTAGTCCATCAGGGAGTGTGCTGTCAACACCCAGATGTGGCAGGCCATGGAGTCATAGTCCTGGGCATTCTGGTGAAGGGAGAATGTCCAGCAGACATCAGTCACACTCATGTAGCAGCACTCCATCTGACCTTGGGCATGGAGGTGCCAGTGCAACTCCTGGCAGAACCAGTTTCCATGGTCAGAAGTGACAAAGATGAGCTGCAACCTCTACTGGGCATGGCTCACACCTGTCCAACATAGCAAGACATAGACCTATCTCCAGTCTTGACTGTGTTCATGCAGACTCTTACGCACCCCTTTTACCTGGAGGATCCCTACAGACACACACACAGCCTGCCTGCTTCACTTTCTCCCTTACACACACACACTCATTGACTTTTTGTGTCAGCCTAGGCCTTCTACCCACCCAGCACCCTGTGCAAGTGATAAATGTGCCATATCTCTATTTTCTCTCTTTTGGATTCAGGGATAGAAAAGCTTTGTGTCTGATGCACAGCATGCATAACTGCATTAGTGCCTACTATATCTGCATTTGTGTTGTTGAACTGATAATTTTACCTGTCAGTTATATTTGCCTTGCCAAGTGTTACAGTGGATATCACCATCATCATGAAAGTAGTTTCTAATTTATTCTCTTGTAAGGGTTGTGAAATCAAGAACTGCAATATGTGTCATTACTTTATAACCTTTATCTTTAATGTTATCTATCATTCATCATTCTACCTATCATAAGACACACCATCACATGCAAATCTGAGGACTGTATGGGGATTCCAAGATGGTGGTCATCTAGTTGACACCTTTCACACGAAGCTCCTCACAAATCAGCTAAAAACCGACAATTTAAACAACTTTCAGTGTGGTGTTCTCACAGGATTTGGTCTAGTAAATAACTGTGTATCTGGTCATTAAGAAAAGATCATTCTTCTATCAAAAAATCCAGTCAAATCTCTTTTGTGGAAAAAATTAAACTTCTCTCAGCCTGTGTAGTCTGGGCCACGTGCATCCAAGGGGTTTGTAGCTTTGACTGTATCCTACTGGAGTACTCTCATCTAAGGCATGGCTGGAAACTCTGACACCATGGAAACACAAACTAACAAGGCCAAATTCTCATCATTATCATTATCATCTCCAGAGAAAGATACAAGTTCTAAAAGACTCAGAACCAATAAACAAGTAGGTGACACTCCAAAAACAAATGCTAAAGAAAAAACTGACTCAAATTTCCATATGGAAGACTTAAAAATGGCTTTACAACCAATTCATTCAGTCCTACAAGGTTTTTATACTCAGCTTACAGACTTTGGCAAAACATTAAAACAAATAACAGATAGGATGGACACACTTGAAGGTAAAAATCATACTATGGAAATCCAAATAGATTCAATAAATAAAGACTTGTGTGCTAAAGATTCACTGCTTACTGAAATACAAGATAAACTCCTGGACTTGGAAGCGAAAAGCCGTCACAACAATATATTAATAAGAGGTTTGCCAGAATCATACGATAACCAAGATTTACTTAAAATCACAAAACAGATTTTTTCAGCACTTCTCACTTTAGACAGCGACTCTGAAAACCTAGTAGTAGAAAGAGCACACAGAGACATACATTCTCATCAAGTAACCACTGTACCCCGACTGATCTACACCAAGATTTTGGACTTTCAAGATGCCCAGAAGATTTTGGTTACAGCTCGTAAACACAGACAGTTTGTATGGAATAATCACAAACTCACTTTCTCACAGGATTTACCTCATCAAATTAAGTTAAACAGACAGAAGCTGTCTCCTTACTGTGCTGACCTAATCAAACGTGGTATAAAATTTCAGATGCGATACCCAAATGCATTAACATTTACTTATAAAGACAAGAGACAGTCAGTGAATACTGTGCAAGAAGTGCAAGACACTTTTCTAAAGTTTTTTAAAGTAGTGCCCACCACAACATGAGAAGCTTAACAAGAACTGGCCAATCTCTGGTGGCTTATAAGTCATTGTGCTAATCTAGTTTTATTCATATGTTGCGCATTTGTTATGCCTCTTTTACTCTGAATTGTGAAGTACTAAACTGTGTTGAGATGACAATCTTGGCTAGCTATCTTTCATGTTTCGCATCCATTCTACATTTAAAACTAGTGCTTTATGCCAATAGGAACTTTTGTTCGACGAAAATTGTAGTGACTGTATCACATCGATCTATCTTTATGAAGGCACGCTCACCTAACATAGACTGTAGCTACGTATATAGCTTATTGTCTTCAACTTACATGGTAGCTGGATGAGACTTTTCTCTGTATTGTAATCCTGCTTACCCTTTAGTTTCGTTTTGTATATTGGAATGCCACAATTGGTTTCTTCTGTGATCGTCGCTGAGACCCATAGAGATGACATTGCCTCTTCAGTTATGCAGAGCACTTTTTTCTATATTCCGGTAAACCTTCAGTTTGACGTGCCTGTCATGCCTAACACGAACATTAAGACACACTCAAGGTTTAGCTTTCAAAAGAGAAAAGTTGCTAAGAACCATTTATATTCCATTTACACATTGCTTTTTTCTTTTCTCTATGTTAGAATGTTGCTTTTAATTTGACTTTCATCAGCTACATTAACTTTGTTCAATTATACTTAGTAGAATATTGCATAGTTTGTGTCTGTTTATGCAAAAACAGTGTCGTGGGAATAACTTTCAATGTTAGTTGTGAGGTATGTGTTTGTACAGTATGTACGGTATCAAAGCAGATAGCTTCACTATCTCACAGCACTTTATTCTCCACTTTGATTCTCAACAAAATCCTCATGTCCTCCCTACATATGTGTATGTGGGGGGTGATTGGATACCATAGTTTCCTTTCCAGTCCTAAAATACTGTTGTAGGTGAATTGGAAATTCATCATGTTGCCTGCAAGTACACAAGTACATATGTGCACCATGTGATGGATTAGCATCCTAGCTTGATTTTATTTTCTCCATCTTGCACCCAATGAGTGCTAGGATGACTTCTAGTTGCCCTGCATTTCTGCATTAGATTACATGGATAATTGGAAAATGAATGCAAGAATTTATGAAGCTTGTAAGCAAATGAAATATGATATTTTGGGAATAATAAGATTGTGTGTAGAATTGTCTTTCTTAAACACTTCTTAAGTCATATAAACAGTCGTCATTTATATTTATATATGTAGTATGACAGCTACATGAACAGGTGATAAATGGGTACTAATAAAAGTTGAGTCTAATATCCCAGAGTCACAAATAGGTTCATATCCCTATCAACACCTATCATATACACATTACATCTAGCGGATACCACAAACTTGTCAATACATTTAATTTTATTTTAAACACTACAGTGAGAAGGAGAGTTGGTGTGGTGAGGTTTTACTATGACGGACATTTTGTTTTCCATGTTTTTGTATATATGTATAGTTATGTTTAAAGATATAATAGTCCTTTTCAGGACTCTTTATAGAACTATTTCAGTTATGATTTCTATTATGTTAACCAAAGTTAACTTTATTATTTGTGATGATTCATATGTTCCTTCTTTTGTTGTAGACGGGTGGGTAGGCACCGGGTTAGTATGGAGGGAACTGGTTTTGATTTTGGAACTTTTGAGAGGCAGTAATATACAATATAATTTATACAGTGAGACTAGGTTCAATATTTTCTATTTTTTTAGGATTTTACTAAGTAAAGTATTTAAGATTTTACTGAGTAAACACTTAAGTAGATACATAGACTTAAAGCAACTAATGTAATGTCTTTATATATTGATTCTTGGAATGTCAGAGGGTTACAGAACAAAACTAAGAGATCACTACTGTTTCATTTAGTGTTCAAATCTCAGGCCAGTATTTGTTTTCTGCAGGAAACACACATGCATAGAGATGACTGGAAAAAAGAAAACAATAAGAAATGGGTTAAAATGATAATTGCAGCCGGGGATTGCTCTAATTCAAGAGGTGTGACAATTTTAGTCAAAAACAATTTCCTAGGTAATATTAAAAACACAAATTATGACGCAGATGGTAGATTTATTTATTTATTTTATTTTATTTTACATTTGTTGACCGGGCTAGTCCAACTGGATATATTTCCATTTTCAGCAGAGGCTCGGGGAGAAAAGCTCCACATTTAAACAAAAGGAAATACATTTTAAGCACAAATATCATAATACACATTATTACCTATTTCTAAACAAGAATAGTAAGAGTATGAGCAGGGAAAGAGAAATGAAAGAAGGTTATCAAAAGAAAGAAAAGGAAGTTGACTTTCTAGGGAATAAGTAACATCATGATGAACATACTAACATGTTTTCATACCAGGAAGAGAGAGTAAAGATCAAGGAAAGAGAAGCAGCAAAAGTGAGAGAGCAAAAATAAGGAGACAAATACTTGTTTGAAAGAGATTTGTAGCCATGAGGAGGAAAGATGAAGAGGAGGAGTTTAAAGAGGTAGAGAAAGAAAGGTGAAGAGAGGAAGCAGGATGGAGAGTAAAGTATGGAGAGAAAGATGGATTAGATGAAGCAAATAACTTTAGTCAGGATTAGAGCAGGGACACATCCAGTGGCTTTTAAGGTAAATTCTGAGTTTTTGTTTAAACAGAACAGTAGATGCAATGGAAGTAAGTTCAGTAGGCAGTTGATTCCAGTGTTTTCCAATAGTATTAGAGAAAAGGGAGTCACCTGCTAGGTTATTGGATTTGGTTAAGGTAACTAGCAGCTTACTTGATGAACGGAGGGAATTCAGATTAGAGTAGGGGGTTATGAGGTTGGAGAGTATAGGTATGTTGTGAGGTTGGTAGAATGCTCTTTGGACAAATGTCAGTTGGGAATGAAGCAACATGTTTGACAGTTCAAGCCAGTTAAGTTGCTGCAGATTCAGACAGTGGTGAGCTCTGAAGGGTTTACCATTGACAAATCTAGCTATATTATTGTACGTGGACGATAATTTTGAGAGATTATTTTTCTTAAGGTAAGTATAGATTGGTGAGGCGTAGAGAAGAGTAGAGATAAGATGAGAGTGGGCAAGAGTAGCTTTGGCTTGGGAGGTTAAGAAAGTTTTAATTCTATAGAGAGAGCCAAGTTTCCTGTTTACAGATTTAATGTTATTATTGATATGACAATCAAAGGTAAGGTTGTTGTCAATCGTGACACCTAGCAGTTTGGTATTGGGGTCAGGTGATATAATGGTTCCATTGTTAGATAGGATAGTAAAGTCTAATGTAGGGGATCTGGTAGTGGGCTTAAAGAGTAGGAGTTTGGTTTTTTTAGCGTTTAGGAGTAGGCAGCGTTTTGAGAACCAAGTTTCAACTTTAGAGAAAACAGCTTGAGTATTACTTTGAAGTTCAGGGATGGATTTAGCAGAGCAAATTAATGTGGAATCATCAGCATATTGTATACAAGTAGCCTGGGGGATAGCTGTTTGTAAGTCATTTATAAAGAGGGAGAAAAGAAGTGGTCCAAGAATAGAGCCTTGGGGGACGCCAAGTGAAATTGGGAGAAGGGATGAGAGTTTATTATCCCAGAGAACGGCTTGTTTCCTGTTTGTGAGATAGGAACAAAACCAGTGGACAGCCTTAGATTCTAAGGAGAGAGATTCAAGAATTTTTAAGAGAATAGAGTGGTTGACCATATCAAAGGATTTAGATAGGTCAATGAAGAGAGCTGAGGACAGGGTGTTATTATTTTGATTCTTGTTAATAAGGTCTGTAAAGGTGAGGAGAGCGGTGGTTGTGCTATGAAAAGGCCTAAAGCCATGTTGACAGGGAGTGAGAATGTTGTTTTTTATTAGGTGGTCCATTAACTGATAATGGACACATTTTTCCATGATTTTTGCTAGTGGGGACAAGAGAGCTATGGGCCTATAATTAGAGTATTCATAGGAGTTACCGCCTTTGTGTAAGGGTATGATGTGAGAGATTTTTCAGATGTCAGGTATGGTTTCTTCATTTATAGTTCTATTAATGAGAATAGATATGGGATAGGCAATTTCAGAGGCTGCTTTTTGAAGGAATTCAGATGGGAGTTGGTCAGCAGAGGGGGTGCATGGTTTGAGTTTGTGAATACATTTTTGTATGATGGCAGTGGAGATGGGTTGTAGCCTAAAGGTTGGTAGTTTGGAGGAGGCGGGGTCGGGGATACTAGTGTTGTCACTAGAGAGGTGCGAGGCCAAAGAGTTAATAGTATCAATAAAGAAAGAGTTGAAAGTGTTGGCAGTATCAAGGGTGGAATTCTTTTCAGATCCGGTAGATGGTGTTATTTCTCTTCTTATTTTTCTAACATTGATAAACCACTCTTGTTTTTTAATTTATATAGTCCTTGTGACCACCAACATATTTTCTTTATTTAGATATGTAATATTCTTTCATCTTTCAAGGATCATTATATTATTGTGGGTGGGGATTGGAATGCCGTTATTAATCCTGATATCGATCGTACTAGTAGATCGATTTCATATAGTCAACAAGCATCTATTGCCCTAGAAGAATTAATGTTAGACCTCAACCTTATAGATCCCATTACCCTCAATGTACATACTGACAGGAAAGATAGATATACATATTATTCTAAATGTTATAATGCATGGTCAAGACTAGATTTTTTTCTTGTTTCTGTTTTTCTTATGCATCAAAAAATTGAATACTTCATGGAGCCTAGATTTTTATCTGATCATTCAAGGATATCACTTAAGATTAGCATTGATATAACGAGGCCATGCATATATACACAAAATAGATGGACATTTAACAACAACCTTCTCTTGAATAAGAATATCCATGTTATAATTACAGAGATTATACAAGAATTTTTTTCCAATCTTGATACATTAGACATTCCATATGATGTTCAATGGGCTGCTTGTAAGGCAAACCTTAGAGGAGAGTTAATTAGCAAGGCTTCTTATCTTAAAAAACAGTATAGAAATAAAGAAACCTCATTAAAACTAAAAATCCAAACTTTAGAAAACCAGCACAGATTGAATCCTGATTCTTCTATATATCTACAAATTTGTGAATTCCAAAAAGAACTTTTACTACTACACCAACATAATCTCTCTATAATAGAACAAAGGCTCTTAGCTACTTATTCTGAATGGGCTCAAGTCCCCTCTAAAGTTCTCGCCAGAATAATTAAAAATAATCAGTCCTTACCTAGAATAGCACCCATACACTATAACAACAAGATATATAATACGGACTTAGAAATTATGCATCTTTTCACTACCTTGTTTTCAGATGTATACTCTAAAGAGCCTGACCATATGACTACACAGCATATTGAAAGTTTTATATCTTCCATTAAATTCCCACTACTGAATGATCTACAAAGGAAAACACTATCGGCTCCTTTGAGATCTCAAGAAATTTCAGAAGCCATTGACAAGATTAAAACTAATAAATCCCCAGGTCCGGATGGATTTACACCAGAATTTTATAAGACTCACAAGTCAATTCTTGTACCTTTCCTTCTTAAAGTTTTTAACTACATAAAAATAAATGGTATATCAGATTTACATTGGAATGTCTCAAAAACCATATTAATTCTAAAAAATAATAAAGACAAAACCGATCCTAATAATTATAGACCTATCTCCTTAATTAATATTGCCATTAAAATTTTAGCCTCATTATTAGCTGAGAGATTGAAAAAAGTTCTAACATCATTAATTTCCCCAGATCAATCAGGCTTTATGTCTCACAGGCATGTATGGGACAATACTTTATCTCTAGATGCCTTTATACACTTCGCAAAAAAAGATAGAAATCCTATATATGCACTGATCCTTGACACTTCGAAAGCTTTTGACAGAGTAAATTGGGACTTTCTTTTTCGTACTATGTCTTGCTTTAATATACCTAATACTTTTATTGATTTTATTAAAGTTTTATATAAGGATTCTTCCACCTTTCTTCATATCAATAGAAATGCCTCTAAGATTATAAAAATCACTAATGGTACAAGACAGGGATGCCCATTAGCTCCTTTTCTTTTTACTCTATACTTAGAGCCAATGTTATTATATATAACACAAAACACTTTTCACAAGATTCCCAAAATTTTAAATACTGAGGTGCCCTTTTCTGCATTTGCGGATGACTTGGTGATATACCTCCAAACACCTAGTACAGACCTTGTGAAAATAATCAATATTATTAATAAATTTTCACAGGCCTCTGATTATCAGGTGAATTCTCATAAAACTTTCATCTTTCCTATAAATCTAACTGTCCATAAACCTCACATATTTTCAGATTCCCCTTTTTCTTTCACCTATGCAATTAAATACCTAGGTACTCAAATTGAGCATAATGGTCTTTCTACATTTCAAAATAATATTCACAGAGTATGGTCATTAATAGTTTTTGATTTACATAGATGGGAATTACTTAATATATCACTCTTATCCAAAGCAGCGATAGTCAAAATGAATATACTCCCTAGACTCCTATTTCAATTTAATGCCATAGACCAGATTATTCCTAAATCTTTCTTTACAAAAGTCAATAAGGAATTAGCTAGATTTATCTGGTCTCCTAAGTCAGTCAGAATATCATATCTTAAATTAACGTGTCCTAAAAATAAAGGAGGCCTAGGTCTTCCAAACTTTTACATGTATTATTTAATTATTTTGGCTAACAAACTACTCACCATTGTGAACTTGAAAACTGATAGGTATAGGCAGTACCCCATTTGGACCAAATTATGGCATCAATACATTTCAAGTAAAAATATTTACCCGATTGCTCTTTCTTTCCTTTCTAAGGAAGCTGCTAACATTCGGAAAATTTCCAAACCCTTAAAACAAAAGATCAATTATTTTCAAGAATTAATAAAACTCATTAATCTAGATAGCATTTTTCAACTAACACAACCTTTACACTTAAATCCTAATATCCAGTTTAATAATGTACCTTTTAATCTTTCTAAATTTCCACTTATTCAAAGTTTCACTGTGTGGGGCTTGCTACAATATAACGATTTGTCTCTCACTAACCTACGCATAAAGCTGAAAGCAAATAATAATTACACTACTATACTACGTCAATTGAGAGATAACATCATTGTGAAATTTGCTCACATTAAAGTAAGTATAAATGATTTTACAAATCTTACCACTGTTATACAAGCTCTAACATTACCACAGAAGATGTTATCTAAATCTTATAATCTGGTTAATCAGATAATAGATAATAATACTTGTCTATTTTCTGATTATTGGGATAAACAGAATGTCCATTTGTCTTTAACACAGAAACTTTCAGCCATCAAGGATACTTTAGACTATTCCCCATTCAAGAAGCTTTTTTATACCCAGTTAATGATATTTAATAATGCATATCATACTCCTTCCAAACTTAACAAGTTTGACTCCAGAATTCCCTCCTCATGTTCTTGCTGTTCTTCTTTTAATGCTGATCTCTTACATATTTTGTGGTCCTGTCAGCACTCACATAAACTTTGGACCTCCCTTAAAATCAGATTACAAAAATGGGATACCAAAAATCCACACTATCCTGGGAATTAGCGATTCTTCATATTCCTATTATTCATCTATCAAAATTTGATACACATGTGTTAGTTTATATTTGTTCACTCATTAAGTTTTATATTACTAAAAATTGGTTAGACCGCACCAAACTAAATTGGAATAACTTTAGAACCTTAGCCTACTCTTATATTTCAGCCCAGAAATTACTGGTGAAGAGTCCAAAGAAGTTAGCTCTTAACAATAAAGTCTTAGAAAAGGTATTACACATCTTGGATAGTGTTTAATAATCTCTGTCATTTTTTTTTATAGTTTTATTAACCTAGCTCTCTCTCACTTACATTTACATGCATATTCCTTTATATACAGGCTTATATACTTTGTTGCCTCTAGTTTAACATATTCATACTTTGTATATAGTTATGTTATAGTTGTCCTGTTTGGAGTTCTTGCATTTACATTGTTATAGTCTTGCATTTATACTTGAACTCCCATGCTCTTATATCCAATGTTCATTTTGGTTATTGTGTTCTTGTTGTATTGTAAATATGCATATATTAATAATTCAATAAAAAGTTTTTTGAAAAAAAAAAGAGGACTGTATGACAGCACTGTAGTCAAACACATCAGAACAGTAATAGAGTATAATGTTCTCTTTTGCAGGAACCTCACTAGACACATGCAGCAGCTGGACAGACCACAGGGCTTTGTCATCAAGATAACACAGGGCCTACTAACCATGACATTATGTATGTGGGTAGATTAACAGACATGTCACTGTCATCTGTCTGGTATTGCATTACATTGTAACTGTGACTTTAAGTTTAGTACTTTTGGTTTAAGCACTTGGGCATCAGGCCAGTTGTCTTAGATTACAAAGGTTTGTTGTCTACACTCTGGTGGGAGGAGAAAGTAGCATCCACCCTTCTGAGCTTGGAATTGCTGGTTGAATGCTTACTGTGCCTGTTGTTCTAAGTTTCTTTGTTATGGATTAAGCACAAATGCTACATAAATAAATAAATAAATACAATTTTACATTTGGAAGGTTTGTGGTGTAGAGTCTTGTGGCAGGGGGGATAGCCTGCACCCTTTTAAACTGGGAATTGCTGGTTGAAGGCTTATTGTGTCTGTTATTCTGAAAGTGTTTTAGTTCTGGTTTAAACCACACCACTTATTTCACACTAGGAAGGTCTGTTGTCTACACTCTTGTTAGAGTATTCTACTGGATTGCTGCTTTATTTAACTCATTCAGTCAAATGGAGCTCAGGAAGTTTGCACTATAACTTCCAATGGGCAGAGCCTAAGCCTTTTGACAGAATCAAGTTATGTCCTCACATTTCAAACAAATGTTAATATCTCTAGAACTATAGCAGTTATGGAAGAAGTATAAATGGCAAAATCTTCAGCACAAACTATTTTTACAGTGGTAGTATTCTTTAGGTTCTAGGTCTTAAACTGAATTTTAAAAGTCACATTAAACACAGTAACTACTACATTTGTAATATTTTATAAACAACTTACAATATCTCAGCAACCACTCAAGTTTCATACATAATGTCAGTGACATTTTAATTATCTAGCTGAGAGCTTTCATATGAGGCTAGAGAGTTCTTTTTGTGTTACTTGGCTGTTGAGATATTTAGAAAAATGTGAAAAGTATATCTATATAAATTAATATCATAAAATAACAGTTAATATCTATTTACATGCACCAAGCAGAGGTCAAATATTAATGCAGTTGAGTTTGCCATTGTGTAAGCTTTAAGATGAAATATTCTAAAAAAAACTTTTACAGAGCATGTTTTTAGAATTATTGATGCAAATATGAAGAAGCAATATTTGATGCCTAGAAGCGGCAGTAGGAGTTAAGTGTGCGCGGGCGCGTGCACACACACACACACACACACACACACACACACACACACACACACACACACACACACACACACACCTTCATTTGACTCCATTGAGAATAGAAACCCTGTCTATCTAAGTATACACGCTACAGAACACAGTACTTAATGCAAGTGCCATGGCCCTAGTCTGGCCTGAAGTGTGTCAGACATATTCAATGAAATCAGCAGTCTGTTGAGGACAAGATAACAGCATCCCACAGGCTGCTGTAAAAGGCTCACTGTAAAGTCCAACAACAGCTCTCACACACACACACACACATACACGCACAAATCAAACCCCCAATTTGACTGCAGTGAGAATAGAACCCTTACCTATCTAAGTACACAGACTGCAGAACACAGTACTTATCCTATAAGCAAAAGCACAAGTTTGACTTTAACAGCACTGCAAGTAAATTTATACTAGATGGCATCAACAGGCTTTGTGTGAGAAAAGAGGTTGGGAGGCCTTCATAGATACATTGCTTCATTGTGTCATCTGAAGCTAGTGGCCTTATAGCAGTGGGTTGTTTGGAAGCCTAAGTCTGTAACAGCACAAGTACCCTGATTAAGCAAAGCTGACTGTTTCAGTTTTGCCTAGAAAGGCTGTGAGCACCACCAAGTGGTCCTCTCCATGAGTGAGGACACAACATTATGTATAACACTTTGTATTGTGGTTGATATATGTGTGGAAAAGGTAATGACACTCTAAGGTTGTAATGCTTGTGTGGGGTGGTTTGTGGGGGTGAGCAAATGAATGTATTGCAAATAACATATTATTATTATTATTATTATTATTATTATTATTATTATTATTATTATTATCATCATCATAACATATTTTATTATATTATGGATATTAATATATTATATTATATAATATTATACTGTATTGTATTGTGCCCTTAGTTTGCAATGTTTCCACATGTAGTTTTATGTCATACAAAGGAAATGGACAATAAACAGTAATAATAAAATATCATATATACAATTCTATAGCATGACAAGCACTGGATTTGAGTGATGCTTAACAAAGTGTATACGCATGCGAGCTAGGCCTGCTTGCTCTCAGGGAAGCAGTGTGCAAATGATAGGTGCATTGGTAATGTTTGCTACTATACCCCATTTCCATCTGTACTCCAGGCTGGATTTTTGTGATGGCTAAAAGCATTAATTGAATCCAGCCTTTTTCTATTTTTGGGTGTCTGTTTTCTAGGAAATCTGTTTTTCCCATTTCTACAGTGTTGCACATTGCACAACCACGATAAGCTTAGTCAAATAATTTATTTTTTGGGATGCAGCACATCACTGAAAATTGAAATTAAAAGAAGACAAATAGGAAAAGATACTAAAACTAAAGAGCACATCTGCAAAATCTGTACAAGCACAGTAAAACTTGATAGTACACAGCACAAATTTCTACATATGTCAGGATTTGAACTCTCACACCAGTACAGCTTCAGAAAACAGGAAGGATGCCTTAGTTCTCTTGGCCACACAAACAGCTTTTCATCAACAAAATGGAAAGTTGTTATTTGTACACTTACTTATCTTTACTATATTTGGACATAGAACAGTTAGTGATCACACAACCTATCATAATTATGTTTACAAATATACAGCTGTGTGTTACCTTTCTGTTTTTCTTTACCATTTATTAGTTATCTAACACATGAAGTGTGTAAGACATTCTAAATCATTGGCTTTAACATGTGAGAGGATATTAACTGGGAATAATATGATATGCATATTATTATTGGCAAAAACACATATATACTGTTCTTATGGGGGTAGCATAATTGAGTTACTGTTAGGACAGGTACAAAGGTACACTCCTCTTTTGTGAGGCAAGCTCAGTTACTGTTATGACACAAACAAGTCTGAAGTCTGAAACTGCAATGTGTATCATCACTTTCTAACGTCTGTCTTCAATGATTTAACAGTACTAAGGTATGGTGCTACACTGAGGCCATGCAGGGGACATCAGAATTCTTCACAGGTATGGCTATGTGAAATTTCCATGCCTTAGGCTACTAATTACTAATGGACAAGTATAAGTAATATAAGTGTCTGGTGTCACATGTTAAGGTACTTTCTGTACAAATCCACCACTATTTACTTGTTCACTGTACCAAGTTAGGAAATAAAAGGATATGCCATAATATTATTAAAGAATACACTCTAGCTTTAGGACTTACCTTGCAAATGCAGCAGCTGACACACCTTTAGATCAGGGTTGACTCTGTCTGATGCAAGCAGTACACAGCCAATACATGGAGAGGTAAATGTTTTGTGAGTTGCCTGGCATCAATTTTATTATATGTATTTGAGTAGGAGAAAGGTATTAGGCCCCTAGGTAGTCAGTGAAAGTGCTATGCATTGTCTCTTAGCCAAGCAATGGCATATTGTGCACACCTACATCTGCCTATGCCTACAGGGACAGCAGCTGGGGGCGCCTCCTCCAAGTCCTCCTCTAACTGTGGCTGTGTTGACCTAGGTGTTGGTGGGGGGATGTGTATCCCTTCCCCTTGCTGATCCTGCTGCACCTGTTTCCACAGTAGAAACAAATTGTCTCAAAACTGGAAACATTCTCTCCTCAACTTAAACAAGCAAATAAGACTCCTAGCGAAGTCCTCCAAATCTGACTATGAATCCAAATTAGCTTCACTAACTAAGGATAACCACAAGGTGTTCTTTAGTTACATCCGTAACCTCCAAGTTAAAGCCCAGATTTGCACTGAACTCATAGTTAATGGTACTACATATACAGAACCTGTGGATATAGCAAACCTGCTGGCTGACAGGTTAAATGAAAACTTCACTCCCATGTCCACTGCCATATATACCCCAAAGCATCCCTACCACCTGCCCCACCCCCCACCTAGTATCTCTGAGGAGCAAGTCTTAAATTTCCTCTCCAAGGCCAGAAACACAGCCTCTATGGGACCTAGCAACATCCTGGGCTGTGGCCTACAAGGGTTAAAACAGGAATTAGCATTACCATTGGACAAGCTTTTCAATCGCATCCTAAGCACTGGCTTCATCCCAGCAGAATGGAAAACAGCTACCGTCATCCCTTTTCACAAAGGGAGTCCACCCACAGACCCCAGGAGCCATAAACCCATTAGCCTAACCAGGATTATCTTGAAGGCCATGGAACAAATCATCATGGATCTTATTAACAAAGATATAATAAATCTCCAAAGACTCAACACCACCCAGTTTGTTTTTGTCAAGGGGAGACAATGCCTGTTAAACTTGACGGACTTCTTCAAGACAGTCACCAAAGCCCTAGATGAGGGCAAATCTCTGTATATGGCCTACCTAGACTTAGCCTTTGACACAATCCTTCACTCAGGCATCATTGATTAACTCACCCAGCTGGGTATCAACCCATGATTGTCAGGTGGGGTGGGATGCAAACTGGCTCACTGATAGAACTCATACAGACAAAATAGGGGGTTCCACCTACTCTGACAAACATATAACCAGTGGTGTTCCACGTGGATTAGTTCTGGGACCCCTACTGTTCAGAGTCTACTTCTCCAAAGTACAGACTAAAACTAATGGACTGTGGTTGACAAAGTTTGATGATGACTGCAAACTGGGAGTGATCATTGAAACCCCTAGCAATGTCAATATCCTGCAAGAAGGTCTTACACTTTTAAAGTTTGTCCTGTTTGTTGCATTTACCTGTTGAGGCTACATACTCAAGTCTGCTAGCCTATGTTACATATTTATTGCATTTCCTGCTGTTTGCTGCAAAAAAGAAAAAAAAAATTATCCTTGTTTCCCGTCTTTCCTGACCTAGAGTAGTCCAAATACAGGCTTTGCTGTATTCTGGACTTTTGGAAAGTTCATGTGTTGCCCATTTCCTTTCTTGGATAAAGGGAGGCTTCTTTGTTCACCAGTGGCAGTGGGGAGCTTAGAGCAGCCTATCTATCCCTGGAGGAGTGTTCCCAGCACAAGAATCTGGTAGTCTATTGGCTGTTTTGGGCCAATTTCTAGCTCTTTCAAGTCCCCCTGTATAAAACCCACATTGGCGCGTTTTTTGCACTTGGTACTACTCAGCCAAGCTCCTCGTGGTCCTGTAGAGTGGTGCTAGCAGCAGAGAGGCTGAAAGAGCGACTGCTAACCTGATAAAAGTGTTTTCCTGCTACTACCTGGGCGACTGTCTGATCTAGCTAAACTGCAAGTATTTCTGCATTCTTGAACTGTTTTAAACTGTTTAAAGTTGTTTTTGCACCTGCACTTTAAAGTTTGTCCTGTTTGTTGCATTTACCTGTTGAGGCTAAACACTCAAGTGCGCTAGCCTGTGTTACATATTTATTGCATTTTCCTGCTGTTTGCTGCAAAAAAAGAAAGAAAAAAAAATTATCCTTGATTCCCGTCTTTCCTGACCTAGAGTAGTCCAAATACAAGCTTTGCTGTATTCTGGACTTTTGGAAAGTTCCTGTGTTGCCCATTTTCTTTCTTGGATCAAGGGAGGCTTATTTGTTCACCAGTGGCAGTGGGGAGCATAGAGCAGCCTATCTATCCTTGGTGGAGTGTTCCCAGCACAAGAATCTGGTAGTCTATTGGCCGTTTTGGGCCAATTTCTAGCTCTTTCAAGTCCCCCTGTATAAAACCCGCTTTGGTGCATTTTTTGCGCTTGTTACTACTCAGCCAAGCTCCTCGTGGTCCTGCAGAGTAGTGCTAGCAGCAGAGAGGCTAAAAGAGTGACTGCTAACCTTATAAAAAGTGTTTTTTTTTTTTGCTGCTACTACCTGGGCAACTTCCAATCGAGCTAAACTGCAAGTATTTCTGCTTCTTGAACTGTTTTAAACTGTTTAAAGTTGTTTTTGCACCTGCACTTTTAAAGTTTGCCTTGTTTGTTGCATTTACCTGTTGAGGCTACACACTCAAGTGCACTAGTCTGTGTTACATATTTATTGCATTTTCCTGCTGTTTGTTGCAAAAAAAGAAAAAAAAAAACACAAAAATTATCCTTGTTTCCCAAATTTCCTGACCTAGAGTAGTCCAAATACAGGCTTTGCTGTATTCTGGACTTTTGGAAAGTTCCTGAGTTGCCCATTTCCTTTCTTGGATAAAGGTAGGCTTCTTTGTTCACCAGTGGCAGTGGGGAGCTTAGAGCAGCTTATCTATCCCTGGAGGAGTGTTCCCAGCACAAGAATATGGTAGTCTATTGGCCATTTTGGACTAATTTCTAGCTCTTTCAAGTCCCCCCTGTATAAAACCCGCTTTAGCGTGGCTTTGCGCAATTTTGAGCATAGCGCAGCATCGGGCAATGCCGCTTAATTGGGTTTAAACCATTCTCGGCTCCATAAAGTCAGCTCTTCACTTTTTCCCTTAGAACTGATCTAGTTCTCATAATAAACACCCTATTCCTACTCTAAAGCCTAGCACTTGCTCACTAAAGCAATTATATGTCACCACTAAAAAAGTAAAAGCACTACACCCTCACAAACTCCCCTTGAGTACCTTGTTCCCCATTGGCCCTTTTTTCAATTATAAAGGAATTCCCAATACTATTCTAGCATGTCCAAAGGTCAGTTGTCAATCTCCTCTCTGGTCCAGCTGGTGAATCTGGGAATCTTGAGGCAATGTTACAACTGCCTCATGTACACAGACAACCCTCTCCTCCTCCCAACAAATTCCAACACATGTGAGAGATGCAACCATATAGCCAAACTGGAGGCTAATCTCTCTCAACTCAGTACTGGCGTAAACAGTCAGGAGGAGAAGGAAACCACAATTACTACAATTCCAGTCTCACATAGACCTACCACGACAGCAAACCAAACACATAAACACACAAAAACATACTTGGAGGCACTAAATAAAAATCTGCCTAAGCAACAGAGACCTCCAAAGCAGACACCCAAGCAACCGCTACCCCAAAACAAAACATGTTCAACACATAGCTCACAAAGTCAGTGTGCCGAACAATCACAACCCTTAAAGCTAAACAACACACCTCATACACTTGTAATAGGTGACTCTATTGTCAGGCACACTGACGTCCCGCTCACCAGGCTGAACAAGGAGAAGGTCACGGTGAGCTGCCTGTCAGGCGCTAAGATCCGCCACATAACACAAGCACTCAGGTCACTCCAAGGCAAGTACAAATATGACTCAGTCATTGTCCATGGTGGTGTGAATGACCTGAGACGTACCTCCCTGGACTGCATGATAAGAGACATAGAGGTGCTCTCTGAGCATCTAGCCCAGGCCGGTATGACCCTGACCTTGAGTAGCATCTTACCCTCACCAAGAATGATGCCACAATATGAAGACAAGATGATCAATTTCAACAATTGGCTTAAGTACTGGTGTCATTCAAAGGGGATCCAATGCCTGTCAGCCTGGGATGACATGCTCGACAAGCCACGATGCTTCGCTAGGGACGGCTTGCACCTGTCACCCCTGGGCTTTTGGATATTGACAAAGGCTCTTGCCACCCCCATAGTGCCTTTTTAGGCAAGGCTCAAAAGACAAACCCACCTCCATAGGTATCACAAGGGATAAGAAACTAAGAGTAATGCTACTCAATGCCAGAAGTCTAAACCTCAAGATGCACGCACTCAAAACTCTCCTTAGCATGGAGAACATCAATATCTGTGCAGTTACAGAAACCTGGTTCAAGGCTCCTGAGAGCACCCCAGCACTACCAGGTTATACCTCATACCATGTTTTTCAGCACCAAAACTTGGACCAAACCACAAAAGGAGGGGGAGTATCAATATTTGTCAAATATACCCACACCTCTAGGTTGGTGGCACAGCATGAAGCATCAGAGACTATCCATGTGCAACTAACAGTGGATGAAACTGCCTTCCAGTTTATAGCCTGCTACAGACCACCCTCCCAAACCCAGGAACTCCACTCAGCCTTCCTGAGAACACTGGAAAATATGAAGGTCTCTCTAAACACCATTATATTGGGCGACTTCAACTACCCAAACATAGACTGGGAGCATTACTCTAGCTCCAACACCCTAGCCCAAAGGTTCCTAGAATTTATAAACTCAAATGCTATGGAACAGCTTGTTACCACACCCACAAGAGGGGAAAACATACTGGACCTGATCATCACCAACATGGGGACTCTATGCTCCAGACCAGAAGTGTATCCCTCACTGGTAAGATCACACCATAAACTAATCTCACTATATATTCACATCCCGACCCCAGCCCCTGCCCAGAAAACCATAGTGAAAACCTTCTCTAAAGCAAATTTCACACTCTTCAAAACCGAGGTGGAATCCTTCAAAGCCCCCGGGCCTGTGGAAATACGGCCCAGACCGCAGAATCCTTTATAAACGCATTTTATGAACACCTTCAGGAATGCATGGATCATGCAATCCCAAACAAAACCAAGACTCAATCCTCCAAAAGCTGGCGTCCTGTCTGGTGGACCCCAGCCATGAACAAACTATATAATAGAAGGAGGAAGCTACTACCCAAACAAAAATGACTACAGTGAAGAACTTCTCTAAAGCAAACTTCACACTACTCAAGACTGGTGTGGTATCCTTAAGGCCCCTGAGCCAGTGGAAACCACAACCCAAGCTGCGGAAGCCCTTACAAATGCCTTCTATGAACACCTCCAGGACTGCATGGATCAGGCAATCCCAAATAAAACCAAGACTCTTTCCACAAAGGGCAAACGTCCAGTCTGGTGGACCCCAGCCATTAACAAGCTTTACAATAAGAGGAGAAAGCTATTACATGATAGAACAAAATCCATAAAAGGGAAGTCACCCCTGATCATTATTAGTACAAAAATACGAGCACTCATAAAATCAACTAAGGCCAATTTTGAGAGAAAAATTGACATGGATTCAAAGGACAATCATAAGGCCTTTTTCAGCTATGTTAGGAACCTGGGTGGAAACTCCCAGATATGCTCAGAATTAGTCCAAAATGATACAAAAATCACTGAACCCACAGACATTGCCAACATACTGGCAGACAGGTTCAGTGCAAACTTCACCCCCATCTCCCCCCCTAAAGGAGAGATAACTATCCCAGCAGAGTGTAGCCTCCCAGACATCTCAAATGCACAGGTGAAAGCTGCTCTCTCTAAAGCTAAAAACACAGCATCAATGGGACCGGATGGTGTCCCTGGCTGTGTGCTACATGAGCTAAATGAGGAATTAAACCCGCACATAAGGCAGCTGTTTAATCTCAGCCTTACCACAGGATACGTGCCCAAGGAGTGGCGTACGGCAACTGTGGTCCCACTCCACAAAGGCGGTGCCTCTACGGACCCTGGTAATTACCGCCCCATAAGCTTAACAAGTCTAGTCTGCAAAGCTATGGAGAGGATCATAATGGAGCTGATAAACAAAGATATAGGGGACTTGCAGACATTGGACCCGACCCAGTTTGGCTTCGTCAAGGGCAGATCATGCCTTTTGAAATTGGTCGACTTCTTCAAAACAGTCACCAAGGCCATTGATGAGGGAAAGGTAGTCCATACAGCCTACCTTGACCTTGCAAAGGCCTTCAACACAATACCCCACTCGGGTATTGTAGAAAAACTTACCAGCTTAAATGTAAACCCATATGTCACAAGATGGGTTGCAAACTGGCTTAAGGACAGAACCCACAGGGATAGAGTTGCTGGCGCTATGTCAGACTCCAAGCCGGTCACAAGTGGTGTCCCACAGGGCTCGGTCCTTGGCCCCCTACTGTTTGGCATCTACTTCTCAGAAGTACAGGCCAACATGGGAGGACTTTGGCTGACAAAGTTTGCAGACGACTGCAAACTGGGCGCCATAGTGGAAAGTGCATCGGACATGGATATCCTTCAGAAGGGACTCACGGAAACAGATAGCTGGTGCCAGAGCCATGGCCTGAAGTTAAACGCCAAAAAATGTATAGTCTTACCCTTCGGGAAAAACAAGGTAACCCCAAGCTACCATATAGGTGGCAATCCACTAAGCACAGAAGAGGTTATCAGGGACCTGGGGACCCAGGTTGACAGTGGCCTTTCTTTTGACACTCACATTGCTAAAGTGGTTAGAAAGACCTTCTACATTGCCCACCTGATCATGAAGGGATTCACATCCAGATCTAGTGAGGTCATTGTTCCCCTGTACTCTTCACTTATCAGACCAATGATCGAGTACAATGCCCCATTCGGGATGTATCTCACCCAACATCTGCAGCAATTGGAGAGACCCCAAAAGTTCCTCACCAAAAGGATAAAGGGACTCCAAAATCTGTCATATGCTGCCAGATTGAAGAAACTCCAGCTCTATTCAGTTGCATACCGTTTGCTCAGAGGTGACATGTGCCTGACATACAAGGCCATGTCCAACCCGGAATTAATGGACATGCTCCACCTCAAAAAATCCAAATCCACCAAAACCACTAGAGCAAGCGACTTAAACCTTAGCACGGATATAAATAGGACGTGCTGGAGGGATAGATTTATCACTCAGAGACACCCTATGCTGTGGAATAAAATCCCGATCCATGTGAGGCAGAGCACCTCGCTGGCTCTGTTCAAGAGAAATCTTGACCTGTGGATGGGAGATCGTAGGTTTATCCCGGGAATCATCTTTGTGTCACTGCTGGACAGAGGTACAACAAACTAATGGGCACAGTATTTTTTCATATAAGGGGTGGCGTAAGCCACAAAAATTTGGGCTAGGCTTATAAATGCCTTAGGGCAGATAGCCTAGTATAAACCTATGAACCTATGAACCTATGAACCTACATGATAGAGCAAAATCCCAAAAAGGGAAGGCATCTCTGATCAGTATTAGCAAAAAACTACGGGCACTCATAAAATCGTCTAAGGCCAGCTTCGAGAGAAAAATTGCACAGGACACTAAGGATAATCACAAGGCTTTTTTTAGTTATGTTAGAAATCTGGGTGGGAATTCCCAGATATGCTCAGAATTAGTCCAAAATGACAAAAAATACACCGAACCCACAGACATTCCCAACATCCTAGCTGAGAGGTTCAGTGCAAACTTCTCCCCCCCTTCCCCACCAAAAGGGCAAATATCTATCCCAGCAGAGTGCTGCCCCTCTGACATCTCAGATGCTCAGGTAAGAGCCGCCCTCTCCAAAGCAAAAAACACAGCATCAATGGGACCAGACGGTGTCCCGGGCTGCGTCCTACATGAACTCCAAGAAGAACTAAACCCAAACATAAAACTACTGTTCAGTCTCTGCCTTACTACAGGATATGTACCCAAAGAGTGGTGTACAGCAACAGTGGTCCCTCTCCACAAAGGTGGTGCCTTAATGGATCCTGGAAACTATCGCCCCATAAGCCTGACTAGCTTGGTCTGCAAAGCTATGGAAAGGATCATCATGGACCTCATAAATAAAGATATTGGAGACCTACAGACACTGGATCCTACGCAGTTCGGCTTTGTTAAGGGCAGATCCTATCTCTTAAATCTGGTTGATTTCTTTGAAACAGTCACCAAGGCCATTGACGAGGGGAAGGTGGTTCACACAGCCTACCTGGATCTCACAAAAGCCTTCGCTACAATACCCCACTTGGGCATTATAGATAAGCTTACCAGCTTAAATATAAACCCCTATATCACTAGATGGGTTGCAAACTGGCTCAAGGACAGAACCCACATGGTTAGAATTGCTGGAGCCATGTCAGACTCCAAACCAGTTACAAGTGGCATCCCACAAGGCTCAGTCCTGGGACCTCTCTTGTTCAGTATATATTTCTCGGAGTTACAGGCCAACATGGAAGGACTGTGGCTGACCAAGTTCGCAGATGACTGCAAACTGGGCACCATAATCGACTCTCCAGCTGACACAAGCATCCAACAATAGGGCCTCATAGAAACAGACAACTGGTGCCAGAGCCATGGCCTCAAGCTAAATGCCAAAAAGTGTATAGTCATCCCCTTCGGCAAAAACAAAGTGCCCACAAATTACCACATAGATGGTAATCCATTAAGTATGGAAGAAGTAATTAGGGACCTAGGGACCCAAGTTGATAGCAATCTCTCATTTGACAACCACATGGCCAAAGTGGTTATAAAATCATTTTATATAGCCCACCTAATTATGAAGGGATTCACATCTAGATCAGTGGAGGTCATCGTGCCTCTTTACTCATCCCTCATCAGGCCCATAATTGAGTACAATGCCCCTTTTGGGATGTACCTTACCAGACACATGCAGTAAGTGGAAAGACCCCAAATGTACCTCACCAAGAGGATCAAAGGGCTCAAACAGATGCCATATGCTGCCCGGTTAAAGAAACTCCAGCTCTACTCAGTGGCATACTGCCTGCCCAGAGGCGATCTGTGCCAGACATATAAAGCCATGTCCAACCCGGAATTAATGGACATGCTGCACCTCAGAAAATCCAAATCCCATCGAACTACGTGCTCGAGAGACTTGAACCTCATCACTGAAATAAATAGGACATGCTGGAGGGACAGATTCATAACCCAGAGGCTCCCTTCACTCTGGAATAATATCCCAGTCCAGGTTAGGCAGAGTCCCTCATTGACTCTCTTCAAGAGGAATCTTGATGAGTGGATGGGAGATCGTAGATTTACTCTGGGTATCACTTGTGTGTCACTGTTAGACAGATGCACAGTATGCTAACCTTGAAAAAGGGCATAGCAAAATTCATTTTAAAATGGGTGACGAAAGCCAAACACACTCTGGCTAGGCTTGTAAATGCCCTAGGGCAGATAGCCTAGTATTAACCTATGAACCTACGAACCTATAATGACTAGTGCCAAAGTCACAGTCTTAAACTTAATGCAAGAACATGCATTATCATTCCCTTCAGCAAGGGTGATGTTCTTGCAAACTACCACATCAATAGCTATACCATAAGCACACAGTCAGTTGTGAGAGATCTGGGCACACAGGTTGACAGCAACCTTAGCTTTGATTACCATATCTCCACAGTGGTAAGAAGGGCATTTTATATTGCACATCTCATAAGTAAGGGCACTGCCTCCAGAAATAAGTGCACTGACTCCAGAAAAAGAAGTGGTTATAACCCCCACTACTCTTCCCTCATCAGGCCAATAATAGAGTACAATGCTCCATTTGGTATGTTCCTTTCCAAACACCTGCAGTAATTAGAGAGACCACAAAGACTCCTTACAAAGAAAATTTAGGGTTTTCAAGATCTGACTTATACGAACAGAATGAAATCATTGCCACTTTATTATATGTCATACAGACTGCTCTGAGATGACCTGTGCCATATAGAGCAATCTCTGACTCAGCTTTAATGGAAGTGCTGCACATTCGCAAATCAAATGGCACACAGGTCACTCATTCAAAGGACCTTAAGCTGATATGTGACATCAACAGAACTCACTGGAGAGACAGATTTGTCTCACAGACATTTCCCCACCTTTGGAACAAGCATCCTATTCATGTTAAACAAAGCCCCTTGTTGGCCCTGTTTAAGCATAATTTGGTTGACTGGATGGCTAACTGGGGGTTCCATCTGAGTCTCTCTTGGACAGGGGCAATAGGTGCTGAATTTAGTGTCTGCTTGAACCAGACACCTTTGGGAATATTTGGTTGAACTTGGCTAGGCTTGTATGTGGCCCTGGGGCCATTATCCTAGTAACCTCCCATGATCCTATGATAATGTACAACCTATATATTATATCAATGTCCTAAGTTTAAAAGTGCAATATTAAAGATCTGTCCCTGTTTCTGGCCCTTTGTCCCCCCATTGTTATGGCTTTGTCCACATTTCTCGCTCTAAGAGTTTGAGAGTGTTACATTCTAACACATTCCCATGTGACATCTATGGTCAAATATATCCTTGTTACTGGTTTTTTGTCCTCTGATTAACTTTGTTTCTATGCAGATGTGTTGCACTAACAAAATGACAGCTGTTTGCAAAGCCCTGGTGATCAATGTGGCATTCCTCACAAATCTGCACACTGTAGCTGCTCTTCTTTACAGAAATTGCTATCCACATTTGATTAAAAAGGTTTTGTGGCCAGCAACACTGTTGTGAGCCACAAAACCAAGCTGAAGTGTGCTGCACCTCATTAATATGCATTGCACGATGGTGCACCTCTAGCACCATTGCGCTAAGACATACACCCTGTGTTGGCTGCACAAAGCCTACATGGCATTTATTGAATCACAGGGTTGATTTTTTTTAGGAGGCTGAAATTGATTCCCACAGTTTGGTTCCTAAAATAGAAAAATTGTACTTACTACAGTAGGTTTCATAAGCAGTGTACTCAGAGTGGGTGTGTTACTAGTTTGGGATCTGAAGTTCTAATTGCATTTTCTCAGAAAGACTATTTCTGGGAGAAAGGAGAAGGACTGTGGTTTTGGTGGTTTAAACAGAAGGCATCCAACAAGAAAAGCAGTTCTCTGTTGTGTAGGTAACCTCATTTTTTATTTTCTTAAGGACTGTGCAATGATGTTCCCATGAGGGATATAAGGTGATAAATCTGCAAATTTTATTTGAAGTTACTTATACGGAAATTAACACTTTTCTCAGAGGCTGAGGTGTTGTGAGTAATCCATACTATAACTGGGCATGCAGAATACCATTTAGTACAGCCATCTTTACTTCAGTGCTGAGTCAATATGAAATATTCTATAACCTAACAAGTAATTCATTTATTTTGACATTAGTTTGTTGTATGTGGAATCAAAAGTTTGAATAATAATAATACAGATGCAGACAGTGTAAATTGGACATTTGGAAGGGGAACAAGAAATTCATCTCTGATTTGGCACCTATGTTTCTAATGGAAAGAGGCAGCCTATAAATTGTTCATCTCCCAGGCCCCTGCTTGTAAATGTTTCATCTCCGAAGCCCCTACTTATCAAGGGTACCAGAGCTTGACAGAGATTTGGGATGCATGGCTGGGCTTAAAAAGGCCCTTGTGGTTGTTAGCCTAGTAGACACCTATGAACATATCAAATTGTGAAGCATATCACATACTGTGAATATTTGTGCACACGTGCATGGATTATACTGCAGGGCTCCACCGGATATATGTAGGCACAGTAACCGTGACTTCAGAAGCCCAAACACATGCTCTGTGATGTTTCTAGTTTGAGAGTTTGCCTCATTATGATGTTCTTCCATGGGTGTGTGTACACTTTTGGTGGGTGTCATCAGCCAATGCTCCAGGGCATAGCCAGCATCACCTAGTAAATGGCTCTGTGGGATGTCCCCTTAGCAAACATCTGGTACAGCTATGATGTGTACCAGTTATGGGAATCATGATAACTGACAGAGTTGTCAGCACACACATTCATGATAATTCCCTGGACATTACACGTGACTTTGCAGGTGATGGAGTGATATCCTTTGTGGTTAATGTAGATTCTACCCTGCTCACCAGGTGGTGCTTTAATGTGTACATGAGTGCAATCTCTGGCACCCAGTACATCAGGGTAGTACACTTCATGGTGAAACAGTTGCATATTGCTGGCCATCTCTTCAGAACTACGGGGAAAAGTATGTGCTCACTGATATGTATGAGCATAGCATCCAGAAATTGGTGGAGGATCCACTCATCATGTCCCCAGTTGGTCTTTGAAAGGTACCAGTAGCTAATATTTTAAGGGCTACATCTACCTTAGTTTCCACTGGGATGGGTACCCCTCTGTGGGCTCTGACTCTGAGTTGAGGCTGGCAGAGCTCACAGACTTCTTGTAATGTATCCCTGTCCACCCTGTAGTGCTCTACAATCTCCAGCTCATGTAAAACCTGACAGGTTAACTTGGGCCTGAACACTCTTCTCCTTCTTAACCTAGACCTATTGTCATCAGCACCAGCAGCATTGACTTCAGCATCTAGCACATGAAGATGTATAACAGCTGCAGTAGCCCCTTTCATTGTGTCAGTTAAAATTTCCTTGTTTTTACTCCAATGATATTGAAGGATAAAGGAAAAAAACAGAATGTAGGATACATGGATGCTTTATACATTACTGAATAGTTCCACCATGTTGGATTGTTTGATTAGCATGCAACTCACCTGCTTATGCTATATATAGCATATATTATACACACCTGTTGCTTGCTCATTAGTGCACTTTTTGCAGCTATGCACACTTCTGTGCATCTCTGTGCACCTTTGCATAAATAAGATAAGCATAGTCAAAATTGTTATGTCCTCTGTTGTCAGGATATCACCCAAACATGGACTATAGAAAGTGAAGAAAACGTTGCATACCCTGGAGTTGAATCCAGGACCACCTATACTCCAGCCCTATCATATACATATTTTGCCACAGGAATAGTTACATAACAATATAGAGAAACCTACCATTCATTCTTCGGTTTCTTGTGGTTGCACTAAGTGCCGCATCGTGCAAACAAGGACAAAAATTAAAAAACACATTTTAAATTAATGAGGACAGATCCAATACATTTTAATGAACAATAAAGAGAATGATACAGAACATAGGAATTGTGCACTGCTTACATGCATTTTCACCCTTCACAGTCCTACATGTTCACCTCTGCAAGTGTAACCTGACACATCTCACTGATGTCAGCATTCACTTTTGTCACTCATTCAACACGAACACTGTGGAAGTGCATAGATGAAGTGAACATCCCTTCATAGTTACTCTTGAGATTCAACAATTCTAATGAGGTTTGACCTCATTTGCAACTTTACCATGCTGACAGTCTGGAATCTACACAGTTAGTAACTGTGTAGGCAGGGAAACTGTGTGAGAACCCAATGCTGTAACAGAGGAATACTGTAATCCATTAGCTACATCCTGCATATGCTTACATTACAGTACAATACTTTGTTTCATGGAGGTGTACAAATTTTAGCAGCCTGCATTACTTACAAGTATATTCTTCATTTGGGAGGTGGGGAAGCAAAGCTGCATTTTACATCATGCACTTAAAAAGGAATTATTATGATTGTTACACTGATTTTCTAGCATCCACCATGTGTAATTAGGTCAGAATATGTGTGGTGGTCCATGTTAAGGGCAGTTCTGTACAAATGTAAGAGGTTTTTCTTGTTCTTGTTTCCATGTATACTCCTTTCTGAGGCTGTATTCGGAAAGTTTTGGAATACGCAGTCAACACGGACACTGAATCTACACGGATGCTTTAGAGGTTGTTGAATCATTCCTCTTTGTTGATTTGCTTCATCAGCATGAAATTCAGCTACCTATGCTGCAATATGCATGTCACAAACGTTTCCATATTTACATGTGTGTGCACAGCTGCAAGCCGCTATGTGGTGTTTACTGAATCTAAAACTTATCGTGACACATACACAGTAAAATTTATCATGTCAGCTTTATTGAGTCCCCCTGTACGTGTTAGGTTCTGTTAGTGTGATTGTGTAAGGTGAGTTTTGGTTAAATAGTAGGTCTAGGCATTTTTGTTCCTTGGCACAAAGAAGTTGTGTACCAGCCTGGTCAGTAATAGTGATAATTTGATATTTCTTCCTGTGTACCAGATAACATGACAGACCTATTTCGAGCGTTGCCAGTAAATCTTTTGTTATGAAATGAATTCCAGAAAGTAGTGAAATCATCCTGAAGTTTATGTTTGACAAGGGACGGATTGCAATTAGCTCTGGTGAGGACAATTTCGATTGTGTGTAAGCGACTGTTAGTGTGAAGGCAGTCCCAGAGGAGATCATTTACAAAGACAGAAAATAGGAGTATTCTAAGTACAGATCCCTCAGGTACATGTTTATTTGTTCACCCATAGATTTAGGAGTTATTAGGCCCTAAAAGGGTGAACATTCTGTTGGAGAGGTAGCCTTGAAATCACTGGGTAACATCAGATGAGAAGCTATGTCTTTTTGTTTGTGAAGTAAGAGAGCGGAATGAACAGTGTTAAATGCTTTACTATGGGCAAGGAAGATAGCACCAGTAAATTTGCCATGTTAGAAAATAAGTGCCAGTGAGTTAGTGGATAGATGGCTATGATGGCACTGTAGTAGGTCTATCCCATGCTGTCTGTTGTTAAGAATGTCAAAATGCTGATATGTATTATAGAGTTTAGATACAAATGATTTTTTGAGAATTTTAGTGAAAGGGATAATGTTAGAGATTGGCAAGAAATCATTAGCTGAGGAAAGGTTTAAGACTAACACATGTTTAAAACTATGAGGTAGGATGCATGTGTGAGTGAAATACTAAATATATATGAAAGAGACTTACTGGTAGTTTTCTTTCAGGTCTAAAATTATTTGGATAAATGATTTATAAGAATGAGTGATTGAAACAATCAATCTTTTCAATATGTTTTCCTACTTTAGACCAGGTAATGGCTTTGAAATTAAATGGGTGTAATCAATTATCTTGTGTAGGAGAAAGGAGGGTGAAATGGAGGGGAGTTGGGAAATAAGGTTAATTGTGCAAAGGGGGATTACTGATTTTTTTTTTAGTTCTGAGATGAGAGTGGGTGGCAAGTCAAGTTTAGAACTGATTTAGGGAAAGATCATGGAAGAACAAGATTTTTTGGCATTTCTAGAATTTCTCAGGATATCCAAGAGTCGTGTTTTGTAATACTCTGTAATATTCTGACTTATGATGGTTACTTGCTAGTATGGCTTCTTATTTCAGGCTGTATATGTTATAACTGTCATGGCTAGAGAGCTCATATTTCCAGAATGATCATGGTTAAGTTTCACAAGATGTGTAAGTTTGTTAGTTATCCAAGGAATTGTCATGCTGCATTTTTTGACTTTCTTACTGAAGTACAGTCTATCTTATATGTGGATGAGAATGATGTAGAATGTAGAGAACAGTAACTGGGTCAGTACATGTGTAGAGAGGTGGCCAATCAATATAACTAGAATTTGTAAGAAGGTTGTTGACAGAGTTGTCTGGAATAGTTCTTATTTAAATAATTTCACAGAAAGAACCAGCAAGGCTACCATGGCTGTTGGCATAAACTTTAGTAAAACAACTGATAAAACAAACCAACGGAGAAGCGCTTTTGCATATTATAAGCTTCTTCAGATCCATTCCTAAAACCAAAGCAGTATGCTTTTAAAACAAAGTGCACCAATCATGAAACAGATCAAGTTGTCATCCAATAGTGTCAACAATTCAATGTTGAAAGAAATGTCTGACTGGGAAAATATCCAATTTTCAGCTCTGGACTGGGGAGAAAAGCTCCACATTAACACAATATGGCTATGGTTAAATAAAGTTACTACAAAGATTAATATTGAAGAATGACCTATTTGCTAAGTCAAAAAATATTCAGCTTCAGCTCATACAGTGCAAACCTATACATATGTTGTACAAATATTTAGACAGCTATAACAAGTTGAAAATGAACATTGTCAATAGACAAAGTATTCACAAGCTGCAATTCATAGAGATGACATTAAACACACCGAGTACCCTATTTGGAACAGAGATGACCAGATAATATAGCACAGACAAAAAAAGTTTGGTCTTTGTCTATGAAATATATTTTGCTAATTTCTTCTCTCTGAACATAATCAAAGTATGCTGGTAGTGAAAGGATGGAGGGCCTAGTTCAGTCAGTGGTAGTGCATGGACAGAGCCAGATTTTATTTAGGTATTCCTTTAGTAGTACTTTGATGATGGAGATTTTAGAGGTAGATCTAATTTGCAGAGAGATAGAATTCCATTTTTTAGTGACAGAGTATGAGTAGAGACTTTGGCCAAAGAATTTGTGGGGCTTGTATATGCTGAGAAGATGTTGTTCATTAGATCTAAGTAGTCTGTTAGGGTGATAGTAATGGTTAATAGGAATAAAAGCAGGACAGTCATTGGATTTGTCAGTACTGTTTGTGTGGCAATAAGCTGTATACAATCTAAGTGGTGAGGCAGGCTGAGCCAGTTCAAAGCCTTAAGGGTAATACAGTGGTGACTGCAGTATTTTTATTGGTGGAAAGTTTTGTAACAGTATCATAGCATACCTCCAGCTTATTTTTAACTTCAAATTCCAAAAGAATGAACCCCAGACGTCACTGGAAAATCCAAACAGGTTTATTATACTTCCACAAACAACAGGTAAAGCACTTTCATCCATCAATGTCAGGACTTCATCTGAATATTCCTTTTCAAAAACCTAACCCTTTTATACAATTCCATTTACATATTATCAACCAATTATCCAATTAATACAATACTTATCTAAAACAACTCATCTCAGTTAGTAAAAAAGACTTTGTAAAAACAGTTTCTTTAAAATCATCTATCCTAGAATGTGCCTTAACTTAAGTATACTAGAAATACTAACATTCTCATTTATGCTTGGATAGCTAGTTGCATCTAACCACAACACCCATTTTTAGCTGGCATATATCCAAATGCACATCCAAAATCCTACCTTGAAGGCCTTTAACTATCTATTGTAATACTAAAAAATTAAAAACATGTCCTTCATGCATTGAAATATGTCTACTCAAGGCATTGTAAACGGGATGGTAAATGGGCAAAAAACTGCTTTATGAGTAAATATTTGGATTTTCATTTACAAAAAGGTTTGGTTGTTTTTTCATGTATACACAGAGATTCATGGCAATTTTTGGAAAATTAAATGACATTGATATCAATAATGACATTATTTTGGTCACTATAGATGTTTATAATTTGTTCTCAGTAATACCCCATGAAGAAGGGTTATCATGATTGGAAGTTCAATTAATTAAAACAAACCTATATGACCAAGACCAAGTAAATGTATATATCACCTTTATGGAAGCAGTATTAAAAAAATAACTTCCTGCATTTTGAAGGACAGTATTATAAACAATCGACTGGAATAGCTATGGGGGCAGCATGTGCCCCCATTTATGCTAACCATATTATGTTCATAGATTCATAGGTTCATAGGTTCATACTAGGCTATCTGCCCTAGGGCATTTATAAGCCTAGCCAGAGTGTGTTTGGCTTTCGCCACCCATTTTAAATTAATTTTGCTATGCCTTTTTTGAGGTTAGTATACTGTGCCTCTGTCTAACAGTGACACAGAAGTGATAGCCGGGGTAAACCTACGATCTCCCATCCACTCATCAAGATTCCTCTTGAAGAGAGTCAGTGTGGGACTCTGCCTAACCTGGACTGGGATTTTATTCCAGAGTGAAGGGAGCCTCTGGGTTATGAATCTGTCCCTCCAGCATGTCCTATTTATTTCAGTGCTGAGGTTCAAGTCTCTCGAGCGTGGCTCGATGGGATTTGGATTTTCTGAGGTGCAGCATGTCCATTAATTCTGGGTTGGACATGGCTTTATACATCAGGCACAGATCGCCTCTGAGCAGGCGGTATGCCACTGAGTAGAGCTGGAGTTTCTTTAACCGGGCAGCATATGGCATCTGTTTGAGCCCTTTGATCCTCTTGGTGAGGTACTTTTGGGGTCTTTCCAGTTGCTGCAGGTGTCTGGTAAGGTACATCCCAAAAGGGGCATTGTACTCAATTATGGGCCTGATGAGGGATGAGTAAAGAGGCACGATGACCTCCCCTGATCTAGATGTGAATCCCTTCATGATTAGGTGGGCTATATAAAATGTTTTTCTAACCACTTTGGCCACATGGTTGTCAAATGAGAGATTGCTATCAACTTGGGTCCCCAGGTCCCTAATGACTTCTTCTGTACTTAATGGATTACCACCTATGTGGTAATTTGTGGGCACTTTGTTTTTGCCAAAGGGGATGCCTATACACTTTTTGGTGTTTAGCTTGAGGCCATGGCTTTGGCACCAGTTGTCTGTTTCTATGAGGCCCTTTTGGAGGATGCTTGTGTCGGCTGGAGAGTTGATTATGGTGCCCAGTTTGCAGTCATCTGCGAACTTGGTCAGCCACAGTCCTTCTGTATTGGCCTGTACCGCCGAGAAATATATACCGAACAAGAGAGGTCCCAGGACTGAGCCTTGTGGGACGCCACTTGTAACTGGTTTGGAGTCTGACATGGCTCCAGCAATTCTAACCATGTGGGTTCTGTTCTTGAGCCAGTTTGCAACCCATCTAGTGACATAGGGGTTTATATTTAAGCTGGTGAGCTTATCTATAATACCCGAGTGGGGTATTGTATCGAAGGCTTTTGCGAGGTCCAGGTAGGCTGTGTGGACCACCTTCCCCTCGTCAATGGCCTTGGTGACTGTTTCAAAGAAATCGACCAGGTTTAAGAGGCAGGATCTGCCCTTAGCAAAGCCAAAATGGGTAGGATCCAGTGTCTGTAGGTCCCCAATATCTTTATGTATGAGGTCCATGATGATCCTTTCCATAGCTTTGCAGACCAAGCTAGTCAGGCTTATGGAGCAATAGTTTCCAGGATCCGTTGAGGCACCACCTTTGTGGAGAGGGACCACTGTTGCTGTACGCCACTCTTTCGGTACATATCCTGTAGTAAGGCTAAAATTGAACAGTAGTTTTATGTTTGGGTTTAGCTCTTCTTGGAATTCATGTAGGACGCAGCCCAGGAAACCATCTGGTCCCATTGATGCTGTGTTTTTTGCTTTGGAGAGGGCGGCTCTTACCTGAGCATCTGAGATGTCAGGGGGGGCAGCACTCTGTTGGGATAGATATTTGCCCTTTTGGTGGGGAGGGGGGGAGAAGTTTGCACTGAACCTGTCAGCTAGGATGTTGGCAATGTCTGTGGGCTCGGTGTATTTTTTGTCATTTTGGACTAATTCTGAGCATATCTGGGAATTCCCACCCAGGTTCCTAACATAACTAAAGAAAGCCTTGTGATTATCCTTAGTGTCCTGTGCAGTTTTTCTCTCGAAGCTGGCTTTAGACGATTTTATGAGTGCCCGTAGTTTTTTGCTAATACTGATCAGAGATGCCTTCCCTTTTTGGGATTTTGCTCTATCATGTAGTAGCTTCCTCCTTCTATTGTATAGTTTGTTTATGGCTGGGGTCCACCAGACAGGACGTCTACCTTTGGAGGACTGGGTCTTGGTTTTATTTGGGATTGCATGATCCATGCATTCCTGAAGGTGTTCATAGAATGCGTTTATAAAGGATTCTGCTGTCTGGGCCATATTTTCCACAGGCCCGGGAGCTTTGAAAGATTTCGCCTCAGTTTTGAGGCGTGTGAAATTTGCTTTAGAGAAGTTTTTCACTGTGGTTTTCTGGGCAGGGGGTGGGGTCGGGATGTGAATATCCAGTGAGATTAGTTTATGGTCTGATCTTACCAGTGAGAGATACACTTCTGGTCTGGAGCATAGTGTCCCCATGTTGGTGATGATCAGGTCCAGTATGTTTTCCCCTCTTGTGGGAGTGGTACAAGTTGTTCCATAGCATTTGAGTTTATAAATTCTAGGAACCTTTGGGATAGGGTGTTGGAACTAGAGTAATGCGCCCAGTCTATGTTTGGGTAGTTGAAGTCGCCCAATATAATGGTGTTTGGAGAGACCTTCATATTTTCCAGTATTCTTAGAAAGGCTGAGTAGGGTTCCTGTGTTTGGGAGGGTGGTCTGTAGCAGGCTATAAACTGGAAGGCAGTTTTACCCACAGTTAGTTGCACATGGATAGTCTCTGATGCTTCGTGCTGTGCCACCAACCTGGAGGTGTGGGTATCTTTGACGAATATTGATACTCCCCCTCCTATTGTGGTTCGGTCCAAGTTTTGGGGCCGATAAGCATGGTATGAGGTATAACCTGGTAGTGCTGGTGTGCTCTCGGGAGCCTTAAACCAGGTTTCTATTACTGTACAGATATCGATGTTCTCCATGCTAAGGAGAGTTTTGAGTGCGTGCATCTTGAGGTTTAGACTGCTGGCGTTGAGTAGCATTACTCTTAGTTTCTTATCCCTTGTGATACCAATGGAGGTGGGTTTGTCTTTTGAGCCTTGCCTAAAAAAGGCACTATGGGGGTAGCAAGAGCCTTTGCCAATATCCGAAAGCCCAGGGGTGACAGGTGCAAGCCATCCCTAGCGAAGCATCGTGGCTTGTCGAGCATGTCATCCCAGGCTGACAGGCATTGGATCCCCTTTGAATGACACCAACACTTAATCCAATTGTTGAAATTGATCATCTTGTCTTCATATTGTGGCATCATTCTTGGTGAGGGTAAGATGCTACTCAAGGTCAGGGTCATACCGGCCTGGGCTACATGCTCAGAGAGCTCCTCTATGTCTCTTTTCATGTAGTCCAGGGAGGTACGTCTCAGGTAATTCACACCAGCATGGACAATGACTGAGTCATATTTGTACTTGCCTTGGAGTGACCTGAGTGCTTGTGTTATGTGGCGGATCCTAGCAGGCAGCTCACCGTGACCTTCTCCTTGTTCAGCCTGGTGAGCGGGACGTCAGTGTGCCTGACAATAGAGTCACCTATTACAAGTGTATCAGGTGTGTTGTTTAGCCTTAAGGGCTGTGACTGTTCAGCACACTGGCTTTGTGAGCTATGTGTTGCACGTGCTTTGTTTTGGGGTAGCGGTTGCTTGGGTGTCTGCTTTGGAGGTCTCTGCTGCTTAGGCAGATTTTTATTTAGAGCCTCCGAGTATGTTTTTGTGTGTTTATGTGTTTGGTTTGTTGTCGTGATAGGTCTATGTGAGACTGGAATTGTAGTGAGTGTGGTTTACTTCTCCTCCTGACTGGTTATGCCAGTACTGAGTTGAGAGAGCTTAGCCTCCAGTTTGGCTATATGGTTGCATCTCTCGCATGTGTTGGAATTTGTTGGGAGGAGGAGAGGGTTATCTGTGTACATGAGGCAGTTGTAACATTGCCTCAAGATTCCCAGATTCACCAGCTGGACCGGAGAGGAGATTGACAACTGACCTTTGGACATGCTAGAATAGTATTGGGAATTCCTTTATAATTGAAAAAAGGGCCAATGGGGAACAAGGTACTCAAGGGAGTTTGTGAGGGTGTAGTGCTTTTAATTTATTAGAGCTGACTTATATAATTGCTTTAGTGAGCAAGTGCCAGGTAACTTAAATGCAATGTGTTACAGGTAACTTAAATGCAAAAATGACAAACAGTAACTTTCTTTCAAGTGAAACAAGGAAATAAGTACAGTAAGCAATGCAGATATCACTAGGGATCCACAGAAGTGCTAAAAGGCTGCGTTTTAGGTGGAATTAGCATTTCGGGGAAATAAACAAACAACAAGCATACAAATAAAGCTAGATTCAGCAGGCCTGGATCTAGTCTATGCTACAGCAAACAAGGTATACCAATTTCAGTAAGAAACAGTTAGAATATGCAGGCACTATAAGCCTTTAACCAGAAATTCCCTGCTCAGAAGGGCAGAGTCCAGCCTCTCCTCCCACAAGAGTGCAGACCACAATCCTTCTTAATGTAAAATAACTGGCCTGAAGCCCAAGTGCTTAAACCAGAACTAATACACTTTTAGAATATCAGACACTGAGCTCTCAATCGGGAACAACAGTATATATTTTAAAGTGATTTTCAAGTTTATATCAAACATTATACGAGGTTCTTGGATGATATATTTTTAATTTGGGAAGGCTCTGAGGATAACTTGAATCAATTCTTGGGTCATATAAATCAAACTGTGGAATTTTTTTAATTCACCCATGAATATAGTGAGGACAGAATATCCTACTTGGATGTGAACTTAAGAATTGAAATAGGGAATCAAAGTTTGTTATCTGTGATTTTTAGAAAATCCACCTTTTCAAATTCTTATTTGGACTTTGGAAGCAGGCATCCATACCATCAACAGAAGTCCATTGTCAAAGGTCATTTGGTAAGGCCTGCCAAAATGGTCAGTCGTGACAATGAATTGATGTAAAAGGTGGGATTTATTTAGGGTTGTTTGTAAAAAGAGGGTATCCTGAAGCATTATGTTTAAAAATAAAAGAGGAAGTAGTAAAAAAAGCTTGGATGGGATTTATAAGCCTATTTTAAAAGGTAGTGAACATCCGTCCCAAATATCACAACATAGTAGAATGGAGATGGTAAAAGCTAAAGAAAAAATGGGGATGAGTTTTATTGCTACCTTCAACCAAGATATTGGTATGTTAACCCAAGTTATTAAGAAATATTGGGGGTTATTACAACTAGACCAGTATGTGGTTGGTAGAGTAGGTACCATCCCCAAATTTGTAATTTAAAAGGGATAGATCCTTTAAGGACATTTTGGAGTTGTGCAATGAGACAGGTGTAAATACTACCAATAGATTGTTGGGTAACTTCAAGTGTGGAATGTGTACTTATTGTACGCATATTTTGGAAAGTAATGATAAATTCTGTTTGAATGGTAGAAATATACACATACAGGGGCATTTTAATTGTTTCAGTAAAAATGTGGTCTACATGGCAAAGTGTAAATGCTGTTCAGTGTATTACATTGGAAAAACATGTAGACGTGTTAAAGAAAGAATAAATGAGCACTTGTTAGACATTAGGAACAACAATCTCACTAGTGCCTTGAGTAGACATATTTCAACTCCTGAAGGACATTTTTTTAAATTTTTAGTATTACAACAGATAGTTAAAGACCAGCAAGGAAGGATTTTGGATGTGCATTTGGATATATGTGAGCTAAAATGGCAGTTGCAGTTAGATGCATAAATGAGAATGCTAGCATTTCTAGTATACTTAAGTTGAGGCACATTCTAGGATAGATGATTTTAAAGAAACTGTTTTTACAAATTCTTTTTTTACTAACTGAGATAAGTTGTTTTAGATAAGTATTGTATTAACTGGATAATTGGTAGATAATATGTAAATGGAATAGTATAAAAGGGTTGGCTCTTTGAAAAGGAAATTTCTGATAAAGTCCTGACATTGATGGATGAAAGCACTTAACCTGTTGTTTGTGGACGTATAATAAACCTGTTTGGATTTTCCAGTGATGTCTGGGGTTTCATTCTTTTGGAATTTGTGGCATTTTCACTTTGGTTATTCTTAACTCCACCCTAAAGGTTGGTTAGGATGGATCACCATAAAACAGAGATGTGAGAAGGTAAGTAGTGGCAAGAGTCATGTTGGTGGCATTGCTATGGAAGTTTTGTATGCTTGTAGAGCATTCCTAATTTTTTGTGAGCCTTTTTATGTTATTTTGAACATGCAGGTAAAATTTAAGGTTATCTTGTATAATCACTACAAAAAGTTGTGTATGGGAGACTACTTCACTTGCAGTTTTGTTTAATGAAAATATTTTGAAATTCACTTTATCGGACATGCTTTGGGGAAAATAGCAGTAACTTTGTGTTTATTATGGTTGAGTAGTAGCTGGGCATTATAAAACCATTTCTCAGCTAAGGAAAATGCTTCATGTATGATGTGGAGGAGATGAGGCAAGTTATTAGATTCACTGATAAGTGTCGAATCATCATCATATTGAGTAAGGAAGGCTGAACCTATGGAGGTATAGAGGTCATTGATAAAGATGTTAAAGAAGAAACGACCAAGAATAGATCCCTGAGGTACAGCAGTGGAGACTTGCAGGTATGAAAATAGAGTACTCTGCCATTTTCCAGACTGAAGCCTGCCAGTTAAATAGCTACTGAACCACAGTAATGAAGAAGGTGATAATCCAATATGAGGCAGTTTATACATAAGATTAGGGTGTGAAACTGTATTGAAAGCTTTTGACAAGTCAAGAATAAAGAAGAAACAGTTTGTCATAGTCCCTGTATATGTTTATGGTGTTAGTGAATGATAGTATGGCGGCAATTTTACTGTATGTTGGGTAGATGTTAAGAGCCATTCTTGTAGATGATAGTGGAGGAGCTGCTTATGAACTAACTTTTCAAGATTTTTGAGAGAGGTGATCATATTGCAATAAGCCAAAAGTTATAGATGCCAGCCGAGATGCCACCTTTATGAAGAGAGATATTATAGGATTTTTTCCATAGTGATGGTACACAGGGTTGATCTATTGATAAGGATAAAGGCTGGGTATGTTATGACATTGGCAGCTATTTTTAAGTATTCAGGTGGGAGGTTGTCAGCTGCAGTGCAACAAGGTTTGACTTTAAGTAGAAGTTTGTTTTTGTTATCATTGATAAGGAGAGAGTTCCTAAATGAAAGTAATTAGTAATAGAGATAGAAGGTAAATTAGGTTCAGGTGGGATGCCGGGAAAGAGAGAGAGAGTAAAGGAAGCGTTAGTTTGTACTGTGTATAGAGAATACTGGTCTAACATGTTTGCTGAATTATTAGGATTTGTTGGTATTGATGGGATGTTAGAAACACTGGATTACAGTGAAGAATTTTTAGTTAGGGAGTTGATGCTTTCTATGAAGTAGGTATTAGATAACATGGCAATTTATATTGGAGACCTATTATGAGAAAGGTTGGGATCCTTGTATGAGCCTTTATGTAACAGGTTTCATATTAATGTCCAGAATTTTTGGGGGTGATTTTTGTGTTGAAGCGGTAGGTGGCAATATATTTTTTAATCTTGATTAACTTGTTTTTTACTACAATTGCACAATTCTCTATAAAGTTACAAGTTATAGGGTGTTTTAAGTTTAAGGCATTCCTTCCAAGCTTTGTCTCTGTTAGACATTGCAGTCTTTATCAGGGTAGTGAGCCTTGGAGCATGGTTAATTTTCAGTCTTTTTGCAGAGTGCGGTGTGGCTGTTTAAAGTATTTAAGAATTTTGTATTGACTGCCTCACTGAATGGATGTATTTTTAGGACAAACTAAATGCTTTCAATGTGTAGTTGAAGCAGTCTATACTGAATTTAGAAAGGTTTCAGGTTGTTTTTAAGTTGATGAGTGTTAGGATGGTGGGTGGTACTTCTATGGGTAATAGCTGGGAAGTGGTCACTAAGTGAGTTTGGATAGGTTCCAGTGTTTGCAAATTTACTAAGGTCATAGACCATTATCCAGTCTACAATTTCACCTTTACTATTGGTGTTATTAAATCTTGTGTACGTTTTGATAAGTTATGTGCAAACATAAAGGTTTATATTAGCTGAGGGAAAGTCTGATGTAAGGTTTTGCAAGTCAATATTTGCATCTTCTAGTATGATTTTTTTTCATAAGGTATATAATTAGTTGTCCATGACAGGAAATCTTCTAAAGTTGTTATATTATATTCAGGTGGGATGTAAACTGTAACATAACATAGCTGTTTTTATTGCTAAGCTTTATCTGTGATACTAGTATTTTGGCTTTTTGGAATTTTGGGATGTGTGAAAAGGGAGAGAGAGAGAGAGATTGTATGAACTTTCATAAATTAATGCTACCCTTCCTGCTTTCTTGTGGAGCCAGTCACATCTGACAATACTGCAGCCTAGACAAAGTAGTTCAGAATCTGTAATGTTAGGCTTAAGCTAGTTTTCTATGATGGCAAGAATATCAGTGTTATACTGTGATATCTAGGCATGTGACTTCCACGGTGGGTGCAGCAATAGTGTTGTTGCCACACAGCAAGAGGTTCTCCCGTTCGATTCTCAGCTTGGGTTGGGAGTGCCTTCTGTGTGGAGTCTGCATGTCCTCCCCGCGGTCGAGTGGGCGTTCAAAAGATATGCATTGAATGGATGTGCCTTTGTTTAAGGTTGGGCGTCGGGCTGGCAACTTGACACCATAAAAACCAACTGCCAATCATTAGAGGATCGGAGGTCCACTGTGGCGGCCCCTAACTGGGAAAAGCCAAAAGACAAACAACAACAACTGTGATATCTAGGCATGTAACTCTCTAGTTTAATCACAAATGATACAGCGATTGATAGTGACAATATTCAATTTTTTTGGAAGACAAGTGGGAAAATGAGGTGAGGGGTTTGATATGCTAGCTTTATTATCATGGATAGGCAGCTGTTTAATAATACAGAAGAAAATAATAAAATGGTAAACTGACACGTGGCTGCAGTTAACACACTTCAATTTGTTATAAACAGGTAAGAGCTTTCTCAACTGAACAGGTCAGTTCATCAGACTATAACATGAAAACAAAATAGAACACTTCCTCTTATATATTACATATCCACATTTTAAAAACACATTTAACAAATCAAATAAATTCAATTAAAACAAGTTAAAAACTTACATTGTTATGTAATTCATTCATACAGACTGTTCCTCTCACCAGGAATACTGAAGTGTGTCCTAACTGGCACAATCACATTGCAACAGCACTCCTAATTAAAGGCATATTACCTATGAAATTCAAAATTTTGCTAAGATGTCAAACCACAGCCAAAAATATCTGTAGCCTCAAAAAGGAGAGCATCACTGTGATGTCCCTCCAAAGGCAAAGTGCTGGGGGGCATGGCAAGTATTCTGACAGGCTAGCAGCAGATTTTCACTGGTCTGCAATATATTTTTTCTATTTCTGACAGGAAATGATATTTTTAAATTATCCTAATTATTTTTTAAGTGGCTGTAACTACTTAAAGCTGTTTTGATGTATATTATCAAAATAATTTTTATAACTCATTATTTTTCTGTCGATTTTTCATCTGGAAAAATTCTTCACTCATGAGTCACACAAAATACATTTTCAAGATTCAGCTTTGAAGAAGGAACTTCAGTCTGTTTTTGCCAACTTACAAGAACTTTCACTGAAAATTGACAAAATGGACAAAAAATTAGACAGCTTTAAAGAGAAATGTTCAAAACAGATGGATCAAATTCATGAGACTTTAAAACAACAAAAATCTCAAATATCTGGAATATAAAATGCCTTAAATTATATGGAAGGGAGATTATCTGAAGATGTTAATAACGTTGAATTTCTTTTAAAGCAAAATGCTTTTTTACAAAATAAAATAGATGATCTGGAAAACAGGTCTTGGAGAAACAATATTCATATCTTTTGCTTACCTGAAAAAATAGAAGGAGGAAGCATGACAAACTTTTTAACATCTTGGCTCCCTAAGGTTTTAGATTTGCATGAAGCTATGTCATATAGCATAGAAAGGCCCCATAGGTCCTTAGTTACATCTTCTTCTTCAAAAAAAAAATCTTTTGCCAAGCTCTAGCATTGTGAGATTTTTTTCATCTCAAGACAAAGAATTAATTTTAAAACAGCCTGATCTAAACTAGAAGATGGAATAATAAGGTTTGACAATGATTATTCAGCTGACACAATGTCTAAGAGGAGTCCACTTGCTATTCCCTGCCAGACTTAAAATACTTCTTCCTGATTAAACTAAATCCTTCTAAGAATTAGACACTGCCATGACTTTCCTGAAAACTAATAATATACTAGAACAAATAGAAGACATGGATGGGAACAACAGCTCCTTAAATAGACAAGCTAAAAGAAATGGATAGTAAATTAGAGAAAAGAAAAAAAAACATTAAAAGAAAAATGACTTTTAAAACAGTTTAATACCATTAAATCTTAACATATAAGTATAAATATATATGTTTTTCATAATAAATGTTTTTTTTCTCTAAATAGTCTGAAAAAGCAAAAAGGAAACTTGAATGCATTTTTCATTAAGGTAATTAAGTTTTTATTACTATTTTAATTTAATGTTTAAATCCATTAACTAACATTTAACTTATTATAAATATTACATATACTCTTTGGTAAAGTAAAAAATAACAAATCTTCTACTACTAATATTTCTTCTATCATCGCTTACTATACATTCAAATTTCCTTATTATTCTTCCTTACAAAGTTACTATGTCAATTAAAATATAACAAATCATCTTAAAGTAATTCAGTTAATTAGTTAAGCTTGCTTTCATTGCTTGATATTTAAAGATTTATATTGCAATTCTGAGAAGTATTTTAGGTATTATGTTTCACTATTTTTTTGACTGGGGCATGGGTAGTTTATTTATAATTAGTTATCCCTGCCTTTGATGTTTAGGATCCTAATATTAAGATTAGCTTAGGTAAATGATAATACTTCTTCTTCTTTTTTCTTTTGGCTGTTCCAGTTAGGGATCACCACAGTGGATCATCTGTTTCCATTTCTTCCTGTCCTCTGCATCTTTCTCTGTCACACCAACCACCTGCATGTCCTCTCTCACCACATTCATAAACATTAACTTAGGCCTTCCTCTTTTCCTCTTACCTGGCAGCTTCATCCTTAGCATCCTTTTCCCGATATACTGAGTATCCCTCCTCAGCACATGTCCAGACCAATGTAATCTCATCTCTCTGGCTTTGTCTCCAAACCGTCCAACCTGGGCTGACCCTCTAATATACTTATTCCTAATCTTGTCCACTCTCATCACACCCAGTGCAAATCTTAACATCTTTATCTCTGCCACGTCCATCTCTGACTCCTGCCATTTTGTCAGTGCCACTGTCTCCATCCCATATAACATAGCTGGTCTCACTAGCCTCTTGTAGACCTTCCCTTTCACTCTTACTGGTACTCATCTGTCACAAATCACTTCTGACACTCTTTTCCACCCACTACATCCTGTCTGTACTCTCTTCTTCACCTCTCTTCCACACTCACCAGTACTCGGAACTGTTGATCCCAAGTATTTAAACTCATCCACCTTTACCAGCTCTACTCTCTGCATCCTCACCATTCCTCTATCTACCCTCTCATTCACACACATACATTTTGTCTTAGTCCTGCTGACCTTCATTTGTCTCCTCTCTAGAGCATATCTCCACCTCTCCAGGGTCTCCTCAACCTGCTCCTTACTCTCACTACAGATCACAATGTCATCTGCAAACATCATAGTCCACGGGGACTCCTGTCTGATCTCGTCTGTCAACCTGCCCATCACCATTGCAAATAAGAAAGGGCTCAGAGCTGATCCTTGATGTAATCCCACCTCCAACTCCCACCACAGACCTCACTGCTGTTACACTACCCTCGTACATATCCTGTGCCTCTCTTACATACTCCTCTGCCACTCCCGACTTAAATGATAATATTGTACGTATATCCTTTTTCAAAGTTGTGGATGTAAGTGTCGCTCATCTATTGGTTTTCTAATGTATTTGGAGTGTCCTTGTATGCTTATTGGGTGACTGGAGGTTGGAGAAGATGCTTGTGGCTGGTGCTGTTTCTTTCTCTTCCTGTTCCTTAATTTATCTTTATTTCTCTCTTTTCATTTTTTTTGTTTTACTTGCACTGGTTGTTGCTGACCAGCTGAGTAGTGTGGTGTTGTAGCTGTGGGAAGAGTGTAGTTTGTGCATGGTCATTTGATTGAAGGTGGGAAAGGGGAAAGAAATGGCACTTTGCATTATTTAAAAGCTGCAAAAATGGCTTCACTAAATCCAAACATATTAAGCTCGAGGACTTGCCTGGTAAGGTTGAAGCTTGTCTGTTTTTTTTCCTCTTTCTCTCTTCTCTGGGCTGATTCAATAATTCAACTTGGTGTGTCTTCATGCCGAGGTCGCAAACATTCATTTGTGCTCATTTAGTTGAGAAGACAGAGTGAGTGATCTCAGCTGTCATTTAAATAAAGTGGATGGTGGTGAGATAACTCTTGAATTTTTGATGGAAGAAAGTAATTACTTGCATATAATACACATTTGGCTGTAATGCCAGACTTTGTTAAGATTTTTCTGTGTTATTGAGATAGATGCACTGGGAATCCAATATCACTTTTGTATGCATTTGATATGCATATTTCATGTACAGCTTGCTCATCTTGTTGGCTGATATGAACAGGACAATTTTCAGCAATGCTGTTTGTGGAAGCATTGTTTTCTTGCCCAGAGAATATGCATTGATACAAATCCAGCAGATCTGTAAACTTTTAGGATGACTTGGGCAGGGATTTGACACATCCAAGGTTCCCTTTAAGTGATTTTCTTCTTTTTGTTAGTAAAACAAAATAACAGCACCTACCATAACAGTTCTAAGTCTAGATATTCACTTATCAGTGATTATACCTTATGCATAATGGTTAAGTCTGTCATTTAATCCATCAATGTTATTTTCCTAAAAATAAATATGCTAGCAAAAAGAAAGAATGATTCTCAAATGAGTGGACATTACAGGTCAAAATTAGTTAAGGCAAAAAAGTAAGTGAAGGCTGTAACTCAGGAGAAAGAAATATAAAAGGATGGACACTAAACGTAAATAAATAAAGAATGATAACTATCATATTCAATTAGCTGAGTGAAGTAGCCAAGAAATATGAATTCATCCTAATAATTTTCCTAAAGATCATTTGTTAAAAATGTCACTTTGCAGAAAGTACGCAGAACCTGTAGTTTTCTTAAATTTCAGCTGGGCTTAACACAGGGAGAACATTGATATGCATGAGCATTGGTGTATATACTTTAACATTGCATAGCCCACAAGTTTTGCAATATGGAAGTTTGTACATCAATTTATGGAGAATGTGGAACTCTTCATGTTATATATGTTGGGAGGATAATACTTAATTTAGAAAAATGTGTGTTCATTGATTCAATGTCATTCTCATGCAGTCTGGGCTCTCAAGCTTCAGAACATAACAGCAGGCAATAAAACGTGTACTACATACAGATGCAAGAAAGCAGACACAGACACATCCATATCCATGCATGCTTGTGTTAGTGGACATGTACATGCCATGTGCACATTTGTTTTTGTATTAAAATTAAGTGGAATTGTAGTAGTAGGAACTGTTGCCTCACATGATTATGATTGTTCCTTTACCACAATTTGTTCTGTGTGACATGGCTTATATTTCCCTGTTTATGTGTGTTTCTGCTAAGGTTTTTGTGTCTTTACATTTTCACACACACACGTGCGCACACATGCGCACAGACACACACACACACACACACACACACACACACACACACACACACACACACACACACCTGCATTTCTCACTGGCAAAGTGAGATGTTGACAAGTATCTATGTATAATGCCTGAGTGTTTGCTTTCTTATGTTCTTTACTACTAAACCATAAAACTGACATGAAAACACCGAATTGTCATATAAATGAGTCCACACAACACAAAGAATTTACAGAAAGAAAGTAACCGGTCAGCCAAAAAGCACAAAAAACCACGCAGAAGCACTGAAAACTCATAGCCTTCCAATGTAAAGGGGGTTGCACCCCCCACAATTCCCCTAACTAATGATAACAAGTCCGAGATTGCACTATAGTGGGGAAAAGGGCAAATTTCTGAATGTTGCCCGACTGCCTCCTTTCCCTGTGTAAATTCTCGGTTATGTGAGGAGTCATTTAAATGAAGATTCAATGTTTTGGTCTTGGTGTTATGGTTTATGAGCTTATCAAATAAACCCATATATATATATATATATATATATATATATATATATATATATATATATATATATACATATATAGGTGTACTACACATGCACAAATCTCCACATAACCAACTTTTATAACACCAAGACCGGAACACCAAAACTTTATATTATACAATTCCTCCCCTAAAACGTGCACGCTGATTGGCCAGCCCAACCAGTGTGCCCATTGTAAATCCCTCAATATACTAATGGAAAAAGGTCCGGTCGCCCGGACTTTTTCCGTTAGTATAAAACACTGTCTCGCTATGTTAAAAGAGTTTAACATAGTGACACAGATTTTAAAAAAGCAACGGAGATCTCCGTTACTTTTTTTAAAGCTGTCTCGCTATGTTAAGCTTCTTTAACATAGCGACACAGTGTGTAAAAAGCAACGGAGATCTTGCGATCTCCGTTGCTTTTTTTTTTAAAGCTGTCTTGCTATATTAAATGGGTTTAACATAGCGAGACAGCTTTAAAATAAGCAACGGAGATATCCGTTGCTTATTTTAAAGCTGTCTCGCTATGTTAAACCCATTTAACATAGCGAGACAGTTTAAAAAAAAAAAAGCAATGGAGATCACAAGATCTCCGTTGCTTTTTACTCTTTCGCTATGTTAAATGGGTTTAACATAGTGAGACAGCTTTACAATAAGCAACGGAGATCTCCGTTGCTTATTTTAAAGCTGTCTCGCTATGTTAAACCCATTTAACATAGCGAAACAGTGCTTTTGCCCACAGCTCTGATGTACTGCGTAGGCATTCACAGAACATCAGAACTGCCGCAGAATACCAGACAGCTGCGGAAGGGCAGTAAAGAGGCATTATACAATGCCATTATTTCAGAAAAGTAATTATTTCTTTTCTTAAATAATGTCATTGTATAATAGCAATAACCCACTTCTGGGTGTGGGTAATGCTGGATTTACCCACGGTTGGCTTTGTTTGGTCCCTCGGGCTTGGGTTATTGCTATAATACTGACTCGACAATACCGAAAGTTAAAATAACGAAAAGTGCTATCCACTACTATTTCCGGTAATTAAAGCTGTACCATTTTAAAAAGGCATGTTACACACATAGTGTTGTACGTTCTACCAACGTTAAACATGGAAGACTTATCAGCGGAAAGCCCAGGAGTGATTGGGAATGTGTACAAAGGAGTCAAATCACAGAAAACTAAGGAATTATTAGTTGTAGTAGATAGTTATTTATATAATATAGAGAGGAGTACAGAAAGTAGGCATTACTGGGGTTGTAAATATAAGATACAACTGAAATGTGAAGGAAGAGTTGTGACTTCCCTGGTTGCTGAGGGAGACAAACTTGAAATGTCAGTAAAACACAACCATGACAGTGATCCCGCAGAGATTGACAGATATGAAGTTTGCCATGAATTAAAGGTTAGAGAAGAATACAGTAGGGACACCCCATTTGCTGGTAGAAAATGCTTTGGTATCAACATCTCTGGACACATTTCATAGTCTGCCTAATAGAAAAGCACTGCTTCAGCAGCTCTGAAGGGTGAGAAGAAAACTGAGTACAAAAGAAGGTGTTGAGTTTCATATGCTGAGTACTATAGACTTTGACAAATACCCACTGAAAAAGTGGAACATTCATACATAAAACCATGTCTGATCCTTCCCAGATAATGTGGTAGTAGTATTCACAACACAAAACAACCTGTATGACCTGAGCAGAGCCGGAATATGGCTGGCACATTTTTTAACAGAGGTGTTACTTGCCGCCAGGTGTACAGCATCCATGGTTTAGTAAAATATGGGAGTCACAGTAAAGCTATACCTTTACTTTTTGCACTAATGTCTAAGAAATCATTGAGATTGCACAATTATTTGTGGCATTGTCTCTTCCCTATGATGTCTGAGCAAAGCTTTGAAGTCAGTGTCCATTACGTACTATGTGATTTCGAAGTTGCAGCAGTGAAGAGTGTGAGGTTGAACATTACTGATGCACTATTGAAAGGCTGCCTTTTTTATTTTGGGCATAATGTATGGAGGAAGGTACAAGCTTTAGGTTTGGCAAGTTTGTATAACACCAACCGATGTTTCCAGTTGGCTGTTAAGATCCTAGTTGCACTTGCATTCCTTAAAGAAAGTGAGGTGTGTTCTACTTATCAGATTTTAAGGGAGACTTTCCCTATAGAAGGTATGGAAATCCTAAAGTATTTTTCTAAATTTTTCTAAACTGGTATATATATATATATATATATATATATATATATATATATAAAGTTACGTAAATTTAACACTCGAACTGCCTCTAGTGTCCGATTTCCACCATTGTTCCCTATAAACTTTTGGAACATTTCTGAGTTAAATGATCTGCTTTTCCCTCACACACAGACTTCTGTGGAAGCATGGTACAGGCAGTTGAAGAGCCTGCTAGGGAGTAGAGGTACTGACTTAAATGTCCTGCTATGTGCGTTGGTTAGAGAGCAGGACAGATGGACAAACTTGGCGTGAGGATGGCCACTGGATGTCACCCTTCCCCTAAGAAGTGCAAACTAATTACCCATCACCTCCAATTCCGAGTTCTGTATAATAACGATATCTATTAGAGTACTGAATTTCTCAAAGTGATTTTGAAGCTGTTGAAAATGTGATTTACCACTTAGTAATAATGTATGTGTGCACTATTCACTGTCATGTTTTTGTACAATTTTGTTGATGTACTGCTCACAGTATACAATTGGGAGATGTTTATTTCACGTAATATTGTCTTGGTCAGTTCAACAGTCCATAAAGTGCATGATGTCTGTTAAGTAGAGAAGATATGTTTTTAAATCTAGCCATGGCAACTACTATTGGTGGTTTTAGTTTTACGTATATGTTCATGGTGGAAAGTTAGACACGCTTCACTGCACAGTTTATTTTACTACAAAATGTGAGTACGTGGTGATAGTATTTTTGCTCACCTTCTGAAGGAACATATCTTTATTTCTGAATTTCATCTGGAGATGATGAAGAGTGGCATGATATGTATTGTAAAGTACTGGATGAGAACTAACGTAAACAGAAACACAGATGATGTTATCTTCTGAGTGTGTAAATGCATAAATATGAAGCCGTTTACTACTAGAAGTTATACTTCCAAATTTCAAAATGAAGAAGTAACGGATATGACACTGTAGAGGGATTTATGCTGACAGTTCTGATGTGTTTGTATTTTGCACTCTGTCAGTTTTGTGGATGTCAGTGATTTAAATGCCGGGATACTGGTTGTCGGTAATGTGGAATAGTGGTATTGTAGAGTATTCTGGTCTCGATGTTATAAAAGTCAGTTATGTGGTAATTCGTGCATGTGTAGTAGTTCCATATATATATATATATATATATATATATATATATATATATATATATATATATATATATATATATATATATATATATATATATATATATATATATATATATATGAGTCTCCATGGTCGACTCTTCAGAAAGTCGACTTTCATATGGCTGAGACCATATGATCGACTTTTGAAAAGTTGACCATGTAAAATAGACACATAACACGCACCAAACACTTACCTTTCAACTGTTAGCAGTGAGGTAAGCCCCCCTACACAACCCCATGGGGGGCTCCGCCCCCACACCCCCGTAACTTAAATATACCAACTCCGAGATCGCACTACAATGCGTAAGAGGAAATTTTCCCATTCCACACTGTACGGAGATAGCGGTTCCCCATGGTCGGCTTTTCAAAAGTTGGTTATATGGTCTCGGCCGTATCAAAGTCAACTTTCTGAAAAGTCGGCCATGTGAAGGGGACCCATATATATATATATATATATATATATATATATATATATATATATATATGTATATATATATATATATATATGTATAGGGCATCTCCACATTGCCAACCCTTGAAAATGCCGAATATCATCCACATAGCTAATTTACTTGCAATTGCCATCTTCCTTCTTTGCCTTGATTCCTCATGCATTCTTCCTGATTACTTACCCATAACTAATATGCATTATCATTTCATATTATAGGGAAAACTGCACTAGGCCTCACCTCCTAAGTGCTTCCTTCATAAATTTCTGTTATTT